>NW_016910353.1:270813-299023 GCF_001483705.2 Eufriesea mexicana
GTACCGATCCCTGTGGAACCCCGCAGTTCGTCGCACGCACGACGGTCGAGTATCGTCCGGGATACTAGATCGAGCGCTCCGCCAAACAGTCGCCGATCACCGCCGTCATGTATTGGGGAACCCTGTGGTACAACAGGGCACACCGGATGGCGGCCCAGGGCAGGGTGTTGAAGGCGTCGGCGATATCCACACCGACCGCCAGCACCACCCCGCCACGGTCGACGACAGCCTCCGACAGGCGACGAACGCGCTTGATCGCGTCGATCGTCGGCCGACCATGCCGGAATCCGAACTGGCTGACGCTGAGATCGGAGCACACGATCGTTAAATGCTATCGGAGGCGGGCAGCTAGAACGCGCTCGAAGAGCTTGCCCGCCTCCTCGAGCAGACATATCGGCCGTTATGCCTTCGGAGAATTCGGCGGCTTCCCTGGTTTCGGGATCAGCACGATCCTCGCTCTCTTTCAACATGCCGGGAAGCGACCGGTCCTGAGGCAGCTGTCGAACAGCCTTCGCACACGGTCACCCCACGCTTCCAGAGCCAGTGCAAGGGCTCGGTCTGGGATGCCGTCCGCTCCGGGGGCGGTGCTCCTCGCCCCCATCATAACGACCGCACGGCGCAACTCCTCGCGCGAGACCCCCATCTCGTCGGAACACCCGACTAGTTCCGACCGCACTGCAGCGGGATGCACACAATCCGCCGCCACCACAGGGAAGAGGGTATCGATCACCCGCCGCAGGAGCTCGGGGTCCATTCGCTCGGTCACGGGGGGCTCCCATGCCCTTAACTTCACCAATACTAATTTATAGTGGCGTCCCCACGGATCGCTTTCGAGCGTCGAGAGGAGTTCGTCCCATTCCCGAGATTTGGCTCTGAGAATCTCCCTCCGTAGATCGCCCATCGCGGACCGGTACCCGCGATTTCCTCGGCGGACACAGCGGGTCGTCGACGACGCGCCCGAGTGTACTGTCGCCGGGCGAGCACGCAGAGCTCCCGGAGCTGCGCGATTTCAGCCGACCACCAGTGCACTGCACCCCGCGAAGTTGGCTCCCTCACGCGCGGCATGGCGACGTCGCATGCGCGCGTCATCTCCGCCCTTAGCCGCTCCGCCCCTAAGCCCGCTTCGTCGTTTTCGCGCCCGACAGCCCCATCCGCCCAGGCGACAACCTGAACGGCCGCGGCGAAGAGGTCGCGGTCGAGGCGCCCGAGCGCCCATCGCGGCGCGGTGGTGTGCTTCCCGCCGGGTGGTTCCAGACCGCTGCGAGGAGTGACGACAAGCATTATGGTGATGTGGAGGTGGTCGCTGAGCATTCCCACCTCCACCGCCACCCTCCAGCCGGTGACTCGCCGCGCAGATGCCGGCGATGCGAACGACAAGTCCACGATGGACGTGCCGTTCCACTGAACGCACGTGCTTACGGAACCCCGATTGAGCAACCGGAGACCCAACCCTGCGGGCCAATGTTGCACGGCCTCTCCCCGAGCGTCTGTTCGCGGGGAACCCCACGCCACGGAGTGGGCGTTGAAGTCCCCCAGGACCAGAACCGGACGAGCCATGTGTCCACTAAGGAAACCTCCAAGCTCGTCCAGGAACCTCTCGCACGACGAGATGCCGCGGCTGGGTGAGACGTAGCACCCCACCACGACTACGACGTTCCAGGAGACCGCCACGAATCCCTCACCTCTGAGAAGCAGCGTTGGTGCGGGTGTCCGCCGTAGTCCCCTGGTGATGATCGCCACGGAGCCGTCCCGATCCACGAACCACTCGTCTTGGTGACGGATACGGTACGGCTCTGCGGTAACAGCCAGCCCAAAACCAAGCTCAACGAGCGTCTGCAAGAGCAGGTCCTGCGACTCCCGCAAGTGGTTCAGGTTGGCCTGGATCACCATGGACGACGTGAATGTTAGGCCGTGTCGGTGGCCTCCTCCTGGCCCTTCCTGCCGGTCGGCGGGCCCTTCGCGGTAGCGTTCGCGGTGACGGAATTCGCGGACGCAGCTATCGAATTGGCGCTCGCAGGCGGCGAGGAGGACACGGCGCCTGTAGGCGCCTGGCGAGCCGCGCAGGTTGCCTTTGGCGGGCAGCACGCCTTGCTGCCCAGCCTGTGGTTTGAGGGGCGGCCGAGCCCGGCGCAAACCGGGCACATGGGTTCAGGCGCAATGCACCCACCGGAACGGTGGCCTGCCGCGCCACACCTGAAACAGGTGTCGCTGCGGTCCACCGCGCTAGAGCATCCGTTCCTTGTGTGACCGAACGCATGGCAACGGAAGCACTGGAGGCGCCGTGCCTCCAAGGCTACGACACGAGCCGAAGTCCAGCCGACACGGATCCGCCCGCAATCGATGGCCTTTCTCGCTGCCGCGAGGGGACACTGAGCCAATCCAGAGCCCAGCCCCGAATCGGAAGACCGGATCACTCCGGTTCTTATTTCCGCCTCGGTGGAATCACCGACCCTAGCCATGGCAGCGACCACCTCGCGGGGAGTGACAGAGTCGTCGAGCCCTGTCACCCTCAGCTCCGCTTTTTTGGTGGGAACCGTATCCCGCACGCCGGATCCCTCCAAGACTTCGCTCATTCGCCCAGCGAGAGCGGCGGCTCGCTGTGCGCCCTCGGATCCGCCGACCTCCAGCAGCAGAGCGCCGGAAGCGGCCCGACGGGGGCGCAGGTCCTCGATCCCGAGTTCGGCGAGATTTGTCTTTCCCCTTGCAGCGGAGATGGCCTCCGCGCAAGAGAGACTCGACCCCACGGGTACCCAGACCGCGACGGCGGCCGCTTAAGAATGGGGCCCGGCTTACCGCCGCTCTTCTCCTTATCGTGACCGTGCATCGTTCCGGTCTTCGCGGCGGTCGCGGGAGGCGCGCAGGCGGAGCTGATCCCCGCGGAGCGGCACCCCGTCTTACCGACGGCTCCCTTCGGCGCACTCGTGGGCACTCTCGCGGGCAGTTGCGAGGCAGCGGCCGCCTGCCGCTGCGCTCGCTTCTCGCGCCTACCGATGACGAGAGACCAGCTGGCCTCTATTCGGGCAGGCGCATCCCGCCCGGCCGCCACGATGAGCGTACGCACGAGCTCCTCGAACTTTTCGTCGATTCGGAGACTGAGTGCCTCGAAGGCAGCCTCCATACCGAAGTCGGGCGCCGGTGCCGCTCCTCCGGCTCCAGCGGACCCACGCACATTTCGAGCGGGAGCGGGGTCTAAGATTACCCGCCTCCGCTCCTGATTCAGCTCCGCGCGCAAGGAGGCGATCACCGCTTGCTGGGAGGCATCATTCTCCCGCAAGTCAGCTATAACCGCCTTCTGGGAGACGTCCGTCTTCCGCAGAACGGCGATCTCCGCCATCAGCACGCGGACCCTCTCCGCCATTTTCTCCTTGGCACGGCCGGCTGTTACTTGGAGACTCACCTCCCAGCCGGCCGAATCCACCACCCTGGCGCACATTCGGAAGGCGCGAACGTATGGGCCGTGCAGGTTTTTGCTCTTGTCTGCCTTCGTCTCTATCCTCGCGCAATTCTCGAATATGACGGCAGACAGTTCCACCGCAGACAGCGGACGGTGCACTCTGGCGAGCTCCTCCCGTGTGGGGAGAGTCGCCTTCGCCCGGCTTATGCTCGTGGGATTCGGGGCGAGGTCAATACAATCCAAACCTTCGAATGGGTCATATTCATCCAACACCGACCTCCGCGGCCGCTTCGCCGTCTTCGCGGAGGATACCCACGAAGACGAAGTTTCGAGGCAGGGGCTACCCTAGACTAATCTGACCTAACCTAACCTAGTCAAACGTAACCAATCCCAACCTAACGTGCCTAGCCCACAATAGCTGCCCTCCCGACCGCCAAGCAGGGCATATTAGAGAACAGTAGATCGCATAGTTCCATAAAGCTGCAGTGCATTGCACGAAATACAAAGATATCATTACCCAAACCAAACAATCCTGACCTAACCGAACATAAAATAACACAACCTAACGCGCCACGGCCAGTATTTCAAGGATTGCCGAATCAAAGTATGGAAGATTAGATTACAGTGGAGCACAGAAATCCACTGAATAGCAGTGAATAGCTCAAAAGCCAAAGCTATCTTGTCCCAGCCTTAACAAGTCTAACGTAACCAAACGTAATATAACTTAACATAATGTGACGCGAACACTATTGCTGGCCTCCCCAGGGCCATGCAGAACGCATTAGAGCTGGGTGGGATGCAGAAATCCGTAGAGCCGCAGTGTACAGCGGAGAAATCAAAGCTGACCAGACCTCACACGTGATAACATAGACGTACCAAACACAACCTAACACAAGCTAACAAGCGGCGGCAACTATTTCTGGCCTCCCCAGAGCAACGAAGAGAATACTAGGTCACAGTAGAGCGCAGAAATCCACCCAATGGCAGTGCATAGCACAATTTTCAGAGCCATCCTTACCAAACCAGACATAACCTAACCTAACCAAGCGTAGAATAACAACCTAACAGGCCAAGACCTCTATTTCTGGCATCCCCAGAACCGTGCAGAACATATCAGAGCACAGTAAAGCCCACAAATCTACAGAATATCAGTGTATAGCGCACAAGTCAAAGCCATCTTAACCAAACCTAACCTAATGCGACCTAACCAGACGTAACCTCTCAAAACCTACCGTGACGCGACCACCATTGCTGGTCTCCAGAGGGCCGAGCAAGGTACAGTAGAGCCATGTAGAGCGCACAAATCCACCGAATTGCTGTGTATAGCACAATAGTCAAAGCTACCCCGTCCTTACCTAACCAATCGTAACATAAGCAAGCGTTACATAGCAAAGGGTAACATGCCGAGACCACCGTTTCTGTCCTCCACAAGCCAGGCGCGTCACACCAGCGCGCTGCAGAGCGCAGAATCCAACCGAATAGCAGTGTATAGCACAAAAGTCAAAGCTGTCCTATTCTAACCTCGCCAAACCTTACGTAGACAAACGTGCCGTGACTCTACCTAACGTGCCGCGGCCACCATTCCTTGCATCCACAGAGACAAGCATGGTGTGATATCGCACAGTAGAGCACAGAAGTCCACCGAATATCAGTGTATAACACGAAAGTCAAATGTATCTGAACCTAACCCAAACTAACATAACGTAGCCAAACGTAGCCTACTCAACATAAAGTGCCGAGACGACAACTAAAGGCCTCCCCATAGTCAACCAGAGTGAAGCAGAGCAACGCAAGGCGTAGAAATCCACCGAAGAGCAGTGTATAGCACAAAAGTAAAGGCTACCCTATCCTAACCTACCCAATCGTAATTCAATCAAGCGCGGCTTAAGTTATTCCAACGTGCCGTGGCCACTATTGCTAGCCTCCCCAGAACCAAGCAGAACATATTAGATCACAGCAGAGTGCAGTATTCCTCCGCCCTGCAGCGTAAAGCACAAAAGTCAAAGACATTCTAACCTAACCGGTCCTAAGCTAACATAAACGTACGTAGTCTAACTCAACATAACGTGCCGAGACCAACTCTGCTGCCCTCCCCAGAGACAAGCAGAACATACTAGAGGTTGGTAGAGCGCAGAAATCCACAGAATTGCAGTGCATAGTACAAAAGTAAAAGCTATTCTAACCAAACTTGTCCTAACCTGACCTAACCAGACGCAACCTAACGTGCCGAGGCCACAGTTTCCGGCAACCACAGAGCCAGGCGGAGCATATTAGATCAGAGTAGATCGCAGAAATCCATCGAAGAGCCGTGTACAGCGAAAAAGTCGAAGCTAAACTCTCCTAACCTGACCAAACGTAACATAACCAAACGTAACGTGTCTTAACCTGTGGTGCCACGACCACTATTGCTGGCCGCATGAAAGCCAAGCAGGGTATAGCAGAGCAATGTAGGAAGCTGTAATAGACCGCTTGGCAGTGTAAAGCACAAAAGTCAGAGCCATCCCAACCAAACCTGTCCAAACCTAGCTTACACAATCTGAACATAATTCAACCTAACCTGCCGAGACCACTACACCTGGCGTCCGCAGACACAGGCAGAGTGCGAATTTGAAAGGTAGAGCGCAGATGCCCATAGAATGGCGGTGTGTAGGACAAAAGTCAAAGCTCTCATAATCTAACGCAACGCAACCCAACCTAACCGTACGTATTCTAACTCAATCTAACGTGCCGCCACCACTATGTCTAGACACCCGAGAGTCGAGCAGAGAATAGTACAACACAATAGGGTGCGGAAATCCACCAAATGCTGTGTACATCACGTAAGTCAGGACTATCCAAACCGAGGACAGACTAACAAAGCCTAACGAAACGTAGCATAACTCAATCTAACGTGCCGAGACCTCTATTACACACATAGACGAGCAGAGTACAGTGGTGCAATGTGGTGTGCAGAAATCCACCGGATACTAGTGTATAGCACAAAAGTCAATGCGATTCTAACCTAACATATCCAAACGTAACACAATCAAGCGTAACATAACTCAACATTTCGCGCCACGACCACGATTGATGGCATCCCCAGAGACGAGCAGGTTATAGTAGAGCACAGTAGAGCTCAGAAATCCACCGAATAGCAGTGTATAACACGAAAGTCAACACTATCCAGACATAACTCAAACTAACATAACCCAACCCAACGTAACATAGCTCAAACTAACGTGCGGAGACCACTATTCCTGGCCTCCCCAGTGCCGACCAGAGCCTATTTGAGCACAGTAGAGGGCAAAAGTCCACCGTATAGCAGTGTACAGCACCAAAGTCAAAGCTTTCCTATCCTAACCTAACCAAACGTAACATAACCAAACGTAGCCTAACTCAACGTAACGTGCGGAGTCTACACTTGCAGGCCTCCCCAGAGCCAGGAGCGCATATTAGAGCAATGTGGAACGCAGAAATCCATCGAATTCCAGTGCATAGCACAAAAGTAGAAGCTGTTCTAACCAAACTTGGCCTAACCTAACCTAACCGAAGGTAACCTATCTCAACATAAAGTGCCGAGACCACCATTGCTGGGCTCCCCACGTCCAAGCTGAACATATTAGGGGCAGTAGAGCGTAGGAGTCCACCGTGTATCTGTGTATACCACGAAAGTCGCATCCATCCGAGGCTAACCAAAACAAATGTAAGGTAGACGAACGCAGCCTACACAATATACCGGTTCGAGACCACTATTACTGGCATCCCCAGTGTCGAAAGGAATGTAGTAGAGCAACGCATGGCGTAGAAATCCACCGAATAGCAGTGCCTAGCACAAAAGCCTCTGCTATCTTATTCTTACCTAACTGAACGCGACATAACCAGACGCAATGTGTCTCAGCACAGCTTGCCGAGATCACTACTGCTGGCCTCCCCGTAGCCAAGCAGAAGAGTTGAAGTTACCATATCCTAACTTAACCAATCGAATCATAGCCGAACGTAACCTAAGTGAATGTATCTTGGCGAGGGCACTATTGCTGGCACCCACAGAGATAAGCAGAGTATACTAGAGAACCGTAGATATCAAAAATCCAACTCATATCATCGTATAGCACAAAATTCAAGAATATCCAAACCCGACATAACATTAGCTAATCTAACGGAACGAAGCATGGCTCAACATGTCGTGTCGCGGCCACTGCTGCTGGCATCCCCAGAGCCAAGCAGGCTATCGTAGAGTACCGTAGATCACTGGAATCCACCAAAAAGCTGTTTAAAGCACGAAAGTCAAAGGTATCCTGTCCAAGCATAACCAAACCTATACTATCCAAACATAACCTAACACAACCCAATGAGCCACGATCTCCATTGCACGCTTCCAAGAGCCCAGTAGATTGTAGTAGGGCAATGTAGAGCGCATAAGCTCTCCGAATCGCAGCGTATAACGCAAAAGTCAGAGAAGTACTAGGAAGCCTTCCTAACCTAACCTAACAAAGCGTAACCTAACTCAACCCAATGAGCCACGATCTCCATTGCACGCTTCCAAGAGCCCAGTAGATTGTAGTAGGGCAATGTAGAGCGCATAAGCTCTCCGAATCGCAGCGTATAACGCAAAAGTCAGAGAAGTACTAGGAAGCCTTCCTAACCTAACCTAACAAAGCGTAACCTAACTCAACCTATCGTGCCGGGACCACTACTACCAGCAACCCCAGAGCCAAGAAGAACATATTAGAGTACAGTAGAGCGCAGAAATCCACCGAATAGCAGTGCATGGCACAAGAGTCTAAGCTATTCTCTCCTAACATGACCAACCGTGTCGTAAGCTAACGTAGCCTAACTAAACCAAACACGCCGAGACCACTATTGCTGGCCCCTCCGGAGACAAGCAGAATATACAAGAGAACAGCAGAGCGCATAGATTCACGGCATTGCAGTGTGTAGCACAATAGTCGAACGTACGCTGAACAAAGCTGACCACACCTAACCATTCCAAACGTAGTATACCATAGCATAACGTGACGCGACCGCTATTGATGGATTCCGTAGAGCCAAGCAAAGCATATTAGAGCAAACTAGACCGCAGGAATACAACGAATAGCAGTGTATAGCACAAAAGCCAAAACAGCCAGTTCTAACATAGCCAAACGTAACATATCCAAACGTAACCTAACTCCACCTTACATGACGAGACAATCATTGCTGGCTTCCACAGAGAAAAGCAGAATGTACTAGAGCACAGTTGTGCGCAGAAATACACCGCAAAGAAATGAATAGCACAAAGGTCGAAGGTATCCTAGCCTAACGTGGCCCAACCTATCCTAACCAAACGTTACATAACTAAACCTAACGTACCTAGACAGCTATTTCTGGCCTCCCCAGAGCCAAGCAGAAAATATTAGAAAACTGTAGAGCGCAGAAGTCCGCTAGTAGCAGTGTATAGCACAGAATTCTAGACTGTGCTATCCTAACCCCACCAAACATAACATAAGCGAACGTATCACAGCTCAACCTACCGTTCCGAGACGACTATTGCTGGGATCTCCAGAGACAAGCAGAATATGCTAGAGCACAGCAGAGCGCGGAAATCCATCGCATTGCAGTGAACGGCTGAAAAGCCGTAGATATCCTAACCTAACCTGACCTAACCTACCCTAACGGAACGTAGAATAGCACAAAGTAACGTGCCGCGGCCACTCATGGCCACCCCATAGCTAAGCAGAATGTAGTAGAGCACAGAAGACCACAGAAATGCAACGAATAACAGTGCGAAGCACGATAGTCAACGATATCCTAACCAAACATAGCCTAACCTAACCGTACCAATCATAACATAACAACATAACGTGCCACGGCCACCATTGTCCGCCACCCCAAAGTCGAGCAGAGTATAGTAGAGCAATGAAGAGCGCAGAAATGCACCAAGCAGCAGCATATAGAGCGAACGTTAAAGAAATCATAACCGAACCTTCCCAACCTATCCTAACTAAACGTAACCTTAATTAACCTAACGCGCTGAGGCCGCTATTAATGGACACCTCAGAGCCAAGCAGAACATATTAGAGCACATTAGGGCGCGGCAATCCAGGGAAAACAGTGTATAGCACAGAAGCCAAAGTAGCCTGTACTAACCTAGCCATACGTAACATGCACAAACGTAACCTAAGCCAGCCTACCATGACGAGACCACTATTGCTGGCCTCCAAAAGGAATAGCAGAATGTACTAGAGCGCAGTAGTACGCAGAAACCCACCGCAATGCAGTGAATAACGTAAAAGCCGTAGATATCCTAGCATAGCCTGACCTAACCAAACGTTACCAAACGTAGCATAACACAACATGTCGTGCCGCGACCACTGCTCCTGGCCTCCGCACAGCAAAGCAGAATGTAGGAGAGCACAGTAGATCACAGGAATCCACCGAATAGCAGTGTAAATCATAAAACCGAAAGTAGCCTCTCCTAACCTAGCCAAACTTAACATACCCAACCGTAACCTGACTCAAAATAACATGTCGGGACAAATATTGCTAGCATCCAAGGGGACCAGCAGAGTGTTCTAGAGCACACTAGTGCGCATGAATCTACCGCATTGCAGTTAAAAGCACAAAAGCCGAAGGTGTGCTAACGAAACCTAACCTAACCTAACCGAACCAACCGTAACGTGACTCAAGAGAGCGTGCCGCGACCACTGCTGCCGGACTCCCCAGAGCCGAGCAGAATGCAATAGAGCAAAGTAGGTCTCAGAAAAACACCGAATAACAGTGTATGGCACGAAAGTCAGTGCTACCCAAACAAAACTTATCCTAACATAACCCAACAAAACGAAACCTAACTCAAGCAAACGCGCCGCAACCGCTATTGCCCGCGACTGTAGGGTCGAGCAGAGTATAGTTGGGCAATGTAGGGCTCAGGAATCCACCGAATAACAGTGTATGTTACAAAAGTGGAGGATATCTTAACCAAACATGACCTAACCTAACATAACCTAACGTTGCATAACTGAAAGTAACGTGCCGCGTGCACCTCTGTGGGCATCCCCAGAGCCAAGCAGAATACCGTTGAGCACAGTAGATGACAGAAAGCCACCGAAAAGCTGTGTACAGCATGAAGGTGAAGGCTACAATAACCAAACTTAGCCCAACCTAACCTGACCAAACATAAGCTCATTGAAAGCGACGTGCCCCAACCACTATTGTTCGCCTCCCCAGAGTCAAGCAGAACTTACTAAAGGACAGTAGGGCGCAGAAGTCCATAGTGTCGCAGTGTACAGCACAAAACTCATATCTATCCAGACCGAACCCATGGTAACGTAACCTAACCAGTCGTAGCCTACCTTAACACAACGTGCCGCGACAACTATTGCTGGCCTCCCCACAGCCAAGCAGAATATAGTAGAGCACAATCGAGTGCAGAAATCCACCGAACAAGAGTGTATAGCAAGATAGTCGAAGCTCTCCTAATCATACTGAGCTTAACCTAATATAACCAAATGTAACCTAACACAAACTGATGAGCCACGACCACTACTGCTCGCCTCCCCTGAGGCGGTATAGTAGAGTAATGCAGATCGCAGAAATCCAACGAATAGCAGTGTGCATCGCAGAAGTTAAAGCTACTCTGACGAAACTTAGCCTTGCCCAAACTATCCGAAAGTAACCTGACAAAGTGTAACGTGCGGAGGCCACTATTGCTGGCCACTTCAGAGCCAAGCAGAACAAATTATCAGAGAGTAGAACGCAGATGTCCATATAATCGAAGTGTATATCAGATAAGTCAAAGATACCCAAACCTATCCCAAACAAGTAGAAGATATCCAAACATAGCATTAATAAGCCTGTCTTGCCGAGACCACTATTGCTGCCATCCACAGAGCCAAGCGGGACATAGTAGGGTACAGTAGAACGCAGAAATCCATCGTATAACATTGTACAGCACAAAAGTTGAAGCTATCCTAACCAAACATTGCCTTTCCCAACCTAGCCGAGCGTAACCCGACTCAACATACCGAGCCGAGACCACTATTGCCGACCACTCCAGGGCCAAGCGGAAGAAATTAGTAGAGAGTAGAACGCAGATATCCATATAAGCCAAGTGTGTATCAGAAAAGTCAAAGCTACCCAAACCTATCCTAAAACAACGGAACATAAGAAAATGAAGAATGACTCAACCTAACTTGCCGACACAATTGTTGTTGCCCTCCCCAGAGCCAAGCAGGACATACTAGAGCACAGTAGATGGCAGATGTCCACCGAACGACAGTCCATGCCGCGGAAGTCAAACCAATCCAAACCTCACCCAAGCCATCATAACCACACCGAACGTAGCCTAACTAAGACTAACGTGCCGAGACCACTATTACGAGCCTCCCTAGAGTCGAGCAGAGTACAGTAGAGCAATGTAGACCGTAGAAATCCACCGCACATCTGTGTATAGCACAAAAGTCAAAGCCATCCTAACCAACCATACCCTAACCTAAACTAACCGAACGAAACATAGCCCAACAAAGCATGACACGACCGGTAATGCTGGCCTCCCCAGAGACACACATTTCATATTAGTGCACGGTAGAGCTAAGAAATCCAACGAATAGCAGTATGCAGCACAAACGAATAGCAGTGTGCATCGCAGAAGTTAAAGCTACTCTGACGAAACTTAGCCTTGCCCAAACTATCCGAAAGTAACCTGACAAAGTGTAACGTGCGGAGGCCACTATTGCTGGCCACTTCAGAGCCAAGCAGAACAAATTATCAGAGAGTAGAACGCAGATGTCCATATAATCGAAGTGTATATCAGATAAGTCAAAGATACCCAAACCTATCCCAAACAAGTAGAAGATATCCAAACATAGCATTAATAAGCCTGTCTTGCCGAGACCACTATTGCTGCCATCCACAGAGCCAAGCGGGACATAGTAGGGTACAG
The DNA here is from genome assembly GCF_001483705.2 of Eufriesea mexicana. Classification (NCBI taxonomy): domain Eukaryota; kingdom Metazoa; phylum Arthropoda; class Insecta; order Hymenoptera; family Apidae; genus Eufriesea; species Eufriesea mexicana. The sequence goes on from NW_016910353.1 coordinate 283,104, forward strand.
TAGAACGCAGAAATCCATCGTATAACATTGTACAGCACAAAAGTTGAAGCTATCCTAACCAAACATTGCCTTTCCCAACCTAGCCGAGCGTAACCCGACTCAACATACCGAGCCGAGACCACTATTGCCGACCACTCCAGGGCCAAGCGGAAGAAATTAGTAGAGAGTAGAACGCAGATATCCATATAAGCCAAGTGTGTATCAGAAAAGTCAAAGCTACCCAAACCTATCCTAAAACAACGGAACATAAGAAAATGAAGAATGACTCAACCTAACTTGCCGACACAATTGTTGTTGCCCTCCCCAGAGCCAAGCAGGACATACTAGAGCACAGTAGATGGCAGATGTCCACCGAACGACAGTCCATGCCGCGGAAGTCAAACCAATCCAAACCTCACCCAAGCCATCATAACCACACCGAACGTAGCCTAACTAAGACTAACGTGCCGAGACCACTATTACGAGCCTCCCTAGAGTCGAGCAGAGTACAGTAGAGCAATGTAGACCGTAGAAATCCACCGCACATCTGTGTATAGCACAAAAGTCAAAGCCATCCTAACCAACCATACCCTAACCTAAACTAACCGAACGAAACATAGCCCAACAAAGCATGACACGACCGGTAATGCTGGCCTCCCCAGAGACACACATTTCATATTAGTGCACGGTAGAGCTAAGAAATCCAACGAATAGCAGTATGCAGCACAAAAGTTAAAGATATCCTTTCCGAACTTAACTAATCGTAACATAAACGAACTTAACATAACCAAAGGTAACGTGCCGAAACCACTACTGCTCTCCTCCCCAAATCCAAGCAGTACATATTAGAGCGAAGTAGAGCGCAGAAAAGCACTGCATAATAGTGCATTGTCAAAAGACATAGCTATTCCATCCTAACCTAGCCAAACCTTACATAGCCAAACGTAATATCTCAACCTAACGTGCGGCGACCGCTTTTTCCTGCGTCCCCGGAGAAAAGCTGCGTGTCATAGCGCACAGTTGAGCATAGAAGTCCATAGAATTGCAGTGTGTAGCACAGAAGTAAAAGTCACAAATCCTAACCGAAAGAAACCCAACCTAACCAAACGAACCAACCACAACCTAACGTGCCTAGCCCACATTTGCCGGCCTCCCCATCGATAAGCAGAGCATATTAGGTGAGACTAGAAGGCAGAGGTCCATAGAACGGCAGTGTATGCTACAAAAGTCACAGACACCCCAACCTAACTCAAACAAACCTAACCTAACCACACGCAACCTAACCAAACATAACGCACCGCGGACACAATATCCGACATTCCCGGAGCAAAGCAAGGAATATTAGATCACAGTAGAGTGCTGAAATCCACCGAATAGCAGTGTATGGCACAAAAGTGAAAGCTAACCCCTAACCAAACCATACGTAACATAACCAAACGCAACGTATCTCAGCCTAACGAGCCGAGACCAATACTACTGGGCCAAGCAGAATATACTAGAGCACAGAAGTGTGCAGGAATCAACCGAATAGCGGTGTGTAGCATAAAAGTCACAGCTGTCCTATCCTAACCTTACCAAATGAAACATAAACAAAAGTAATCTACCTCAAACTTACGCGCCGAGAACATTATTGCTGGCCACCCCAGAACCAAGCAAAACGTGCTAGAGCGCCGTAGAGCGCAGAAACCCGCCGAACAGCAGTCCATACCACGAAAGTCAAAGCAATCCAGACCTAACCAGAGCTGACATAACCTAACGAAGCGTATCCTATCCCAACCTGTCGTACCGAGACTATCATTACTGGTATGTCGGAGTCGAGCAGAGTATATTAGAGCAACGTAGAGCGCAGAAATCCGTCGAATAGCATGGTATAGCACAAAAGACAAATCTATCCTCTCCTACCGTATTCAAACGTAGTATAAACAAACGCAATCGAACTTAACTTAACGCATCGCGAACACTATTGCTGGCATCCCAGCGCCAAAGGGAACACGCTAGTGGAGAGTAGAGTGCAGAAATCCGAAGAAACGCATTGTGTATCAGGAAGGCCAAAGCTACCCAAACATAACCCAAACCAACAAAACATAACGAAACGTAGCCTAACTCAACATATCGTGTCGAGACGGCCATTGCTGCCCTCCCCAGTGCAAAGCAGTGCATACCAGAAAGCAGTAGTGCGCAGAAATCCACCGAAAAGCAGTGTACAGCACAAAAGTTACAGCTTTCCTAGGCAGACTTAGCCAAACCCAACCTAACCGAACGTAACTTGACCAAGCATAGCGTGCCGAGACCGCTATTGCTGGCATTTCCGTAGCCAAGCTGATAATAGTAGAGCACTGTATGACGCAGGGATGCACCTAATAACGTACTATCGCACTAAAGTCAAAGCTATCCTCTCCTAACCTAACCAATCGCAACATATCCGAACGTAACATAACTCTACCTAAGGTGCTGCGACCACTATTGCTGACCTACCCAGAGCCAAGCTAAAAATGTAAAAGCTCATTAGGGAGCAGGAATCCACCTAATAGCAGGCTATAGCACTAAAGACAAAGCTATGCTCTCCTAACCTAACCAATCGTAACATAACCAAACGTAACCTAGCTAAACCTAACGTGCCGCGACCGCTATTGCTTGCCTCCGCAGGGTCAAGCGGTACTCGCTAGTGGAGAGTAGAACGCAGAAATCAATATAATCGCAGTGTGTGTCAGAAAAGTCAAAGCTACCCATGCCTATCCCAAATAATCGGAACACAACCAAGCATAGCCTAACACTACTTAACGTGCAGACACAGCTGCTTCTGACCACCACAGAGCCAATCAGGGTACATTAGAGCGCAGTAGAGTGCAGAAGTCCACCGAATATCAGTGTACAGCACAAAAGTTAATGGTATCCAGACCAAACATAGCCTGACCCACCCTAACCGACGTAATCTGACACATCGTAACGTGCCGTGACCACCATTTCCGACCTTTCCAGAGCTAAGCTGAAAATATTAGATCACTGCATGGCGCAGAAATCCACCTAATAGCAGAATACATCACTAAAGACAAAGCTACCTCCTCCTAACCTAACCAATTATAACATAACCAAACGTAACCGCCCTCAACGTAACGTGCCGCCACCACTATTGCTGGACGCCCCAAGGTCGAGCAGAGTCTAGAAGAGCGATGTGAAGCGCGGAAATCCTCCGAATTGCAGTGTGCAGCACAAAATCCAAAGCTAACCTATCCTAACCTATCCAAACGTGACGCAGCCGAGCGTACCATAACTGTACCTAACATGTCGAGACTTATATTGCTGATCTCCTCAGTGCCAAGCAGAACATATTACAGGAGAGCGGAGCACAGAGATCCAAAGAATCGCAGTGTATAGCAGAAAAGTCAAAGGTATCCTAACTAAACTTAGCCTAACCAAGCCAAACTGAACGTGACATAGCTCATCATAACGTGCCGAGACCACTATTTCTAGGCTCCTCAGAGTCAAGTAGGGTATACTAGAGCAGCGATGAGCGCAGAAACCCACCGGAAGGCAGTTTACAGCACGAAAGTCAAAGCTACTCTAGTCTGACATTGCCCAACATAGTATAATCAAGCGTATCGTAACACAATCTAACGTGCCTAGACCACTATTGCCGAGCTTCCAGAGAAAGGCGGAACATAGTAGAGCACAGTATAGCGCAGAATTCCACCGAATAGGAGTTTTTAACACGAAAGACAAAGCTACCATATCCTAACGTAACGTAACCTAAGGCAGCCGCACGTATTCCAACTCCACCTAACGTGCAGCAACCACTATTGCTGGCATGCCGAGAGTCGAGCCGAGTACAGTAGATCTATGTGGAGCGCAGAAATCAAAAGGAGAGCAGTGTATAGCACAAAAGTCTAAGCTATCCTATCCCAACCTAACCAAACGTAACATAGCCAAACGCAACATATCTCAGCCTAACGTGCCGAGAGCACAACTGCTGCCTCCCCATAGCCAAGCAGAGCATATTAAAGCACAGTAGAGAGCAAGAAACATCGGCAGAGCAGTGTATAGCACAAAAGCCAAAGCTATTCTGTACAAACCTAACCAAACGTATCGTAACCAAACGCACCATAACATAACCTAACGTGCCGAGACCTGCATGGCTGGTCTCCTCAGAGCCAGGCAGAATATACTGGCGCACAGTGCAGCGCAGAAATACACCGAATAGAAGTGTACAGCGTAAAATGTGGAGCCACCGTTTCCTAACCTAACATATCCTAACATAACCAGACGTAACATAACTGAAAATAACGTGACTCGACCACTATTGCTGGCCCAACGAGAGTCGAGCAGAGCATAGTATATCATTGTAGAGCGCAGAAATGCACCGAAGAGCAGTGTATAGCACAAAAGCCTAAGCAATCCTATCCTAGCCAAACCAAACGGTACATAACCAAATGCAACCCAACTCCTCCTAACGAGCCGAGGCCACTATTGCTTCCACCCTCAGAGCCAAGCAGAACATATTAGGGGAGAGTAGAGCGCTGGAGTCCATACAATCGCTGTGCAAATCTCAATAGTCAAAGCTATCCTATCCTAACATTGCCAAACGTAACATAACCGAAAGTTGCTTAATCCAAACTAACACGCCGAGGCTACTACTGCTTGCATCCACGGAGCCAAGCAGAATATATTAAAGCAGAGTAGAGCGCAGTAACCGACCGCATTGCAGTGTGTAGCACAAAAGTCAGATATATCCTAACCTAACCTGTCCTAACCAAACCTAATCTAATTCAGGATAACTAAACCTAACGAGCCGATACTTCTATTGCTGGCAATACCAGCGCCAAGCAGAGCATACAAAAGTAAAGTACAGCGCAGGGATCCACCGAAGAGACGTGTATGATGCAAAAGTTAAAGCCATCCTAACCAAACGTGTCCTAATCTAACCTAACCAAATGCAACCTAACACAACCAATCGTGCCACCGTCTCTATTGCTGGTTTCCCAAGAGTCTAGCAGAGTATAGTAGAGCAACGAAGAGCGCAGAGTTCCACCGAATAGCAGAGCATTGTGCAAAAGTGAAAGTTATCCTATCATAACCTGACCTAACGTAACGTAACCAAACGTGCATAACACAACCTAACGTGGCTACACCACTATATCTAACATCTCCAGTGCAAAGTAGGACATACTAGATCACTGTAGAGCGCAGGAGTCCACCGAATAGTAGTGTATACCACGAAAGTCAAAGCTATCCTCCCCTAACCTAACCAAACGTAACACAACCAAACGCAACACGACTCAGACATATGTGCCGAGACCGATACTGCTAGCCTCCCCACAGCCAAACAGAATATACTAGAGCGGAGTAGAGAGCAGAAATCCACCGAATAGCTGTGTATAACACGCAAGTCAATGCCAGCCTATCCAAACATAGCCGAACGTAACGCACCAAGCGTAGCATAGCCCACCCTAACGTGCCGAGAACGCTACAGCTGCATTCCTCAGACACAAGCAGAACGTATTAGAGCAGCGTAGCGTGCACAGGTCCAACGAATGGCGCTTAATAGCAAAAAAGTCAAAACTATCCTGTCCTAACCTAACCGACCTTAACATAGCCGTACGTAATGTATCTCAACCTAACGTGCCGAGACCACTATTGCTGGCCTCCCCAGAATCGAACAAATTATAGCGGAGCACAGTAGAGCCAGAAATCCACCGAATAGCTGTGTATACCACGAAGGTCAAGGCTATCCAAGCATAACACATTCTAGCATAACCCAACCAAACGCAGGCTAACTCAACCGAACGCACCTATACCACAATTTCTGGCGTCCACATAGACAATCTGGGCAAATTCATACACAGTAGTGCGCAGGAATTAACCGAATATCTGAATACAGCACAAAAGTGAAAGATATCCTGGCCAAACTTAGCCCAACCTAATCTAACCGAACGTACGATATCTCATCATAACGTGCAGAGCCCACTATTGCTGGCCATCCCAGTGCCAAGCTGAACGCATTAGAGCACCGTACGGCGCTGAAATCAACCGAATAGCGGTGTATAACCCACTAGAAAAAACTATTCACTAGTAATCTGACCAAACGTTGCATAACCAAATGTAACGTAACCCAACATGGGGTGCCACAGTCAGTATTGCTGTCCTCCCCAGGCCCACCCAGGACGTGCTACAGCGCAGTAGAGCGAAAGGATCCACTGAATAGCCAAACCTAACTAAACGAAACGTAGCCAAGCGCAGCCAAACTATACCTAACGTTCAGCTGTCACTATTGCCGTCCTCCGCAGGGCCAAGCAGAACACATTAGTGGAGAGCAGGACGCAAAAATCCGTAGAATCGCAGAGTATATCCGAGAACTCTAAGCTGCCCAAACATAACCGAAACCAACGGAGCATCGCCAAATATAGCATAACTAAACCTACCGTGCCGAGAACGCAAATGCTGCCCTCCCCAGAGCAAAGCAGGGTATACTAGAGAAGAGAAGAGCGCAGAAATCCACCGTATATCAGTGTATAGCACAAAAGTTAAAGCTACCGTGGCCAAGTTTAGCCTGACCCAACCTTACCGAACGTAGCATGCCACACCGCAACGTGGCGAGACCTCTATTGCCGTCCTCGCCAGAGCCAAGCTGAAAATATTAGAGCGCTGTGGGGCACAGAAATCCATCTAACGGCAGACTATTGCAGTAAAGTCAATGCTATCATCTCCTAACCGAACCAATCGTAATATAACCAAACGAAAGCTAACTAAACCTAACGTGCCGCGACACCAGTTGCTGGCCTCCACAAATCCAAGCAGAACACACTATAGGCGAGTAGATCGCAGAAATCCATAGAATCGTAGTGTATATCAGAGAACTCGAAGCTACCATAACCTATCCCAAACAAATATAACCCACCCAAACATAGCCTAACTCAATATAACGAGCCGCGACCCCTACTGCTGGACACCGCTGTGCCGAGCAGAATACGGTAGAGCAGAGTAGAGCGCAGAAGTCCACAGAACAACAGTGTACATCACGAGAGCCAAAGCTACTCTAACATAACACAAAGGAACGTGACGCAACCAAACGTAGCCTAACTCAACCTAACGTAACGAGACCACTATTAATGGCCACCTATATGCCGAGCAGAGTATGGTAGAGCAACGTAGACCGCAGAAATCAATCGAACAGCTGCGTATAGTACTTAAGTCAAACTTATCCTGTAATCACCTATGCAAACGTAACATAATCGAGCGTATCATATCTTAACCCAACGTGCCGAGACCACTATTGCTAGAAGCACCTGAGCCAAGCAGGATATACTAGGGAAAAGTAGAGCGCAGAAATTCACCGAAAAACAGCGCATAGCACCATAGTCAAAGATATCCTCCCCAAGCCCATCCTAATATAACTTGAACAAATCTAACCGAACAAAACCCTTCGTGCCGCGACCACAATTGCAGGCCTTCCCAGATTCGAGCAGAGTATAGTAGAGCAATATGGAGCGCAGAAATACACCCATTAGCAGTGCATAGCTAAAAAGACAAAGCTATCCGCTCCTAACGTACCCAAACATAATATAATCTCACGCACCATAACACAACCGAACGCGCCGAGATCACTGTTGCTGGAATCTCCAGAGCCAAGCAGAATATATCAGAGGAGAGTAGGGCGCAGAGGTCCATAGGTTGGAGGTGTTGACCAGAAAAGTCAAGGACACTCTAACCTGACCCATACAAGCCTAACCTAACCAAGCGTTACCTAACTCAAACTAATGTGCCGAGACCACCATTGCTGGAATCGCCAGCGTCAAGCGAAGCATATTAGAGCACAGTACAGCGCTAAAATCCACCGAATAGCAGAGTAAATCGCAAATGTCATATCTAACCGGTCCTAACCTAAAGAAACGTAACATAACCAAACTTTATTCAACACGAACTGACGGCCCTACACCACTATTGCTGACAGTCGCGGAAGCAATCAGAGTGCTCCAGTGCATAGTGGAGCGCAGAAACCCGCCGAATGGCTATGTGTAGCAAAAAAGTCAGAGCTACCCTCTTCCAACCTAACCAATCGTAACATACCCAAACGTAACCTAAGGCAACCTAGCGTGCACCGGCCGGAATTGCTGGCCTCCACAGTGTCGAGCAGAGCATAAAAGAGTTGAGTATGGTGCAGAAATCAACCGAATAGCAGTGAGAGGCACAAAATTCAAAGCTATCCTCCCTTAGCCTAACCGAGCGTATCCTGAACGAATGTAGCGTGACCCAAACTTTTGTGCCACGGCCACCATTGCTGGCCACCCCAGGGTGGAGCAGAGTAAAGCAGAGTAACGTAGGGCGCAGGAATTCACCGAATAGCGGTGTATAACATAACAGTCAAAGCAATTCTATAATAACTTATAGAAACTTAATATGGTGGAACGTACCCTAACTAAACCTAACGTGCCGAGGCCACCATTGCTGGGAACCCCAGAGCCAAGCGGAATATACTGGAGCACAGTAGAGGGCAAAAATCCAACGAATATCAGTGTAGAGCACAAAAGTCAATTCCACCGTGACCAAAACTAACCGAACCTGACCTAACCGAACGTAACATAAGCCAACCAATCGTGTCGCGGTCACTATCGCTGGCTACCCCAGAGTCGAGCAGGGCGCAGTTGAGACGAGTAGAGCGCAGAAATCCAGCAAACAGCAGTGTATGCCGAGAATGTCAAAGCTATCCAGACATAACCCAAACAAGCATAACATAACCTAGAGTAACCAAACTCAACCTAACGTGACGAGACCACAATTACTGTCCTCCCCAGAGTCGAGCAGGATATAGTAGAGCAAAGTAGAGCGAAGAAATCCATCGAGCAGCAGTGTACACCACGAAAGTCGAAGCTATCCAGACCTAACCCCAACAGACGTAATCTAACCAAACGTAGCCTATTTCAACCTAACGAGCCGAGACAACTATTTCTGGCCACCCTGGGTTCGAGCAGAGTATAGTAGAGCACGGTAGAGCCCAGGAGTCCATAGAATAGCAGTGTATAGCACAAATGTGGAAGCATCTCTACCCTAACCTAACCAAGCGTAACACAACCAAACTAAAAACGGTCTCACACAAACGTGACCCGACAGAAAATGTTGGCCTCCACAGAGCCAAGCGGAACATAACACATGACAGTAGAGCGCGGTAACCCATAAAATCGCCGTGAACAACAGAAAGGTCGGAGGTATTCAAGCCTAGCCAATGCCAACGTAGCCTAACCAAACGTAACACGTCAGAAGCTAACGTGACGAGGCCACTATTGCCAGCCTCCCTAGAGGCAAGCGGAGCGTATTAGAATACAGTAGGGAGCAGAAATCCACCGAGCAGCAGATTTATCACAAAAGTCGAAGATATCCTAGCCTAACCTAGCAAAACATGACACAACCAAACGTAACCTAACCAACCTATCGTGCCCAGACCGCTATTGCCGACTTCCACAGAGACAACCAGAATATACTAGAGCACAATAGAACGCAGAAATTCGCCACGTTGCTGTGTAAAGGACAAAAGTCAAAAATATCCTAACCTTACCTGACAAAGTGTAACATAACCAAACGAACTTAGCGCAACCTAACGTGCACACGCGACTATTGCGGACCTCCCCAGAGCCAAGCAGAACATATTAGAGGAGAGTAGAGCGCAGATATCAATAGAATCGTAGCGGTTAGCGCAACAGTCAGAGCTACCATATCCTATCCAAGCCAAACGTAAAATAGGCAAACCTAATATAAGTCAACCGAACGTGCCGAGAGCACTATTGCTGGCCTCTTCATCTCCCTGCAGAACATATTAGGGGAGAGTGGAGCGCAGAAGTCTATAGAATGGCAGTGTATAGCGGAAAGGTAAGAGCTATCCAAACATAACCCATGCTAACTTAATCGAACCATACGTCTGCCCAACTCAGACTAACGTTTCGCGGCCGCGATTTCTGGCCCCCCATCACCAAGCAGAACATACTACAGCACAGCAGAGCGCTGAGACACTCACCAAATAGCTGTTTCTGGCACAAAAGTCAATGCTGTCCTAAACAAACCTTAACCAACCTAACTCAACCAAACGTAATATAACTGAACTTAACCAGCCGCGACCACTATCCATGGCATCCACAGTGCCTAGCATAGCAGACCACAGTAGAGCGCAGAAATCCACCGAAATGCAGTGGATAGCACGAGTGTCAAAGCTACCGTAACTACGCCTAGCCTTAGCTAACTTACACGAACGTAACATAATTCAACATAACGTGCAGCGAAAACCATTCCTTTCGTATCATGAGCCAAGCAGAATATAGCTGTGCACAGTAGAGCGCAGAAGTGCGCCGAATATCCGTGTATAGAACAAAAGTCTAAGCTAAGCTGTCCTAACCCGACCGAGCCTAACACAGCCAAACGTAACTTAACGCAAACTAACGTACCGCGTACACAATTGCTATCGTCCCGTTGGCCAATCAGTATATATTAGATCGCAGCGGAGCGCAGAAATGACAGATTGGGAGTATATGGCGCAGTCGTCAAAGATATCCTAACATCAATCGACCTAACCTCACATAACCGAACGTAGCACGTATCAGCCTATCCTGCGGCGAACGTGACCGATGGCCTCCCCAAAACAAAGCAGAATAGTGTTGAGCACAGTAGAGCGTAGTTTTCGCCCGAAAAGTAGTACATGGCACAAGAATCAGAAGAACCCTAACCAAACATTGCCTAACGTTACCTAACCCGAAGAAACGTAAAATAACCTAACATGCCGCGACCACTAATTCTGACATACACGGAGCCAAGCTGATTATAGCAGTGCAAGTTGGAGCGCAGAAATCCACGGAATAGCAGTGTATATCAGAAAATACTATGCTATAACTGCCTAACCCATCCTAACTGACCCTGGCAAAACGCAACTTTACTCAACCTAACGTGCGACGAACACTATTTCTGGCCTCCCCAGAGACAAGCAGATGCTAGTACAGCAATGCGGAGCGCAGATATCGACCATATAGTAGTATATAGCACAACGGTCAAAGCAACGCGAACCAAACTTAGCCTAACCTAACCTAGCCAAGCGTGCCATAACTCAACCTGACTTGACGGGACCGCAGTTGCTGGCCTCCACAGAGCCAAGCTGAATATATTAGAGAACAGTAGAGAGCAGGAGTCCATAGTATACCAGTGTATAGCACAAAAGTCAATGCTAATCTATCCCCACGATACCAAACGTAACATAACAGAACGCAACGTAACCCAACCCAATGTGTCGAGACCACAACTGCTGACTTTCCCAGAGACAAGCAGAATATACTAGAGCACAGTAGGGCACACAGGTCCATGGAATATTATTCTTGAGCACACATGTCAAAGCGATCCTAACGCAACCCAACGAAGTCTAACATGACCAAGCGTAATCTAACTCAACCTATCTTGCCACGACCGCTACTGTTGGCGCCGCAGAGTCGAGCAGAGTTTAGTAGAGCGCAGTAGATCGCAGAAAACCACCAAATAGTAATGTATAGCAAAAAGGTCCGTGATAACCTAACCTAACCGGACCTAACCAGACCAAACCGAACGTAGAATAACTAAGCTTAACGTGCCGTGACCACAATTGCTGGGTTCCCCAGAGACAAGCAGAATATGATACCGCACAGTAGACCGCAGGAAGCCACTAAATACCAGTGTATAGCACAAGGGTCAACGATATCCTGACTCAAACTTACCAAACATAGCCTAACCAAACGTAGAATAGGTAAACCTAACCAGCAGAGACCTCCATTTCCGTCCTCCTCGTGGCCGAGCAGAACATATTAGAGCACAAGGGCGCAGAAGTTCATCGGGTAGCAGTTTGTAACCCAAAAGTAAAAGCCATTCCAACCAAACGTAACCTAACCTAACCTAACCAAACGTAACCTGGCTGAACCTAACGTACCCACACCACTATTGCTGACCCCCACAGGGCCAAGCAGATAATTCTAGAGCACACTAGACCGCAGAAATTCGTCTCATTGGGGCTTAAGGCAGAAAAGAAGAAGATATCCTAACCAAACTTGACCTAACCCAACCAAACCAAACGAAACGAATCTCTTCCTAACGTGCCTAGCCCACAGCTGCCCCTTCGCCAAGCATGGCATATTAGAGGAGAGTAGGGCGCAGTGGTCCATAGGAAGGCAATGTATAGCGCGAAGGTCGAAGATATCCCAACCAAACCCAGACAAACGTAACCTTATCGAAATTAGCATAGCGCAAGCTAACGTGACGAGACAATTATTGCTGGCCTCCCCAGAGTCGAACAGAGTATAGTAGAGCAATGTAGAGCGCAGAAATCCACCGAACAGACGTGTATAGCACAAAAGTTAAAGCCACGCTCTCCTAACCCATCCTAACGTAATATAAGCAAACGCAACTTAACGTAACCTAACGTTCCGAGACCACTATCGCTGGACTCCCCAAAGCCAAGCGGAGAGCACGAGAGCACAGTGCAGCGCAGAAACCCTCCTAATAACTGTCCTTGCCAAGAAAGTCAAAGCTATCCGAACTTAACCCAAACACACATAACCTAACTGAACGAGACCAAACTCTACCTAACGCGTCTGGACAACTATTGCTGGCATTCCCAGATCCGGGCAGAATATATAACAGCAGGTTAGAGAGCAGAAATCCATAGAAACGGAGTGTACTGCGGGTGAGCCAAAGCTAGCCAAACCAAACCCAAACATGTATAACGTAATCAAACGAAGCCTAACTCAACATAACTAGCCGCAACCACTATTCCTGGCCTTTCCAGAGCCAAGCAGGGAATATTATAGCAAAGAAGATAGAAGAAATCCACCGAATAGCAGGTCATGGCACAAAAGTCAAAGCTAACGTCACCTGACCTATCCGAACGTGTTACAACCAGGCGTACCCTAACTAAACCTAACGTGCGGAGCACACAACAGCTGCCCCCCACCCAGAGCAAAGGAGAGCTTATTAGAGCACACTATAGCGCAGTATTCCACCGAAAGCAGTGTATATCACAGAAGTCATAACCATCCTCCCCTACGCTAACCTAACATAAGCAGGCCGAACGAGACATAACTCAAACCTTCGTGCCACGACCACTGTTGCTGGCCTACACATAGCCGGGCAGGGTGTAGTAGAGCAATGTAGAGCGCAGAAATCAACCGAGCAGCAGTGTATAGCACAAAAGTCGGAGGTATGATCTCCTAACCTAGCCAAACGTAATATAACCAATAGTACCATAACTTAAACTGACGTGCCGATACCAGTATTGCTGGAATCCCCTGTGCCAAGCAGAATGTACTAGGGCACAGTAGATAGCAGGGAGACACCAAATAGCAGCATATAGCACAAAAATCAGATATACCACTACGTAACGCGACCTAACCTAACCTAACCAAACGCAGAATAACAAAGCTTACCGAGCCGAGACCAATATTTGTGGCAACCACAGTGCAGTGCAGAACATATGAGAGCGCAGTAGAGTGCCGAAGTACCCCGAATGGCAGTGTATAGCACAAAAGTTAAAGCCACAATAACCAAACGTATCCAAAACTAGCTTAACCAAACATAACATATCTCACCCTGTCGTATCACGGGCACTATTGCTGGCGACCCCAGAGTCAAGCAGGGCATAGCAGAGCAATGTAGAGCGCAGAAAACCGCCGAATAGAAGTATATAGCGCAAAAGTCAAAGCTAGAACCTCCTGACCTAACCAATCGTAACGCAACCAAACATAGCACAACTCAACCTAACGTGACGGGACCACTACTGCTGGACTCCCAGAGCGGAGCGGCACATATTGGAGGAGAGTAGAGAGCAGATGGCCATAGAATCTCAGTGTATAGCGGAAAAGTGGATGTTACCCAAAGCTAACCATAGATAACATAGTCTAACCAAACGTAGTCTATCACAGGCTAACTAAGCGGGACCACAATTACTCGTGCTCCCAGTGCCAGGCAGAACGTACTAGAGCTCAATAGAGCGCAGAAATCCACCGAAAAGCAGCGTTTAGCACGAAGCTCAATGACATCCTTTTTTTTTTTTTTTTTTCACGTGGGGGAAATCTTCCAAAGATACCCGGACCCCTTAGGGGACGGGGCGGGGTTATGTGGGATTTTTAACCACTAGAACCTCCACGATGGCCAGCTCTTCGCATTTCGTTGCGCCCTGGACTTCGCGGCGACGCAATTGCCAGGACGCCCACGCGACGCAACCGCAGTTCCCTCCAGGCGCGACGAGCAATCGCACCCGAAACGATCATGTCCATGCGCGCGAGGCGGGTCGTTTACAGGTACACACACACACACACACACACACTCACACGAACACAACACGCATACCACCACACCGCAACGCAAGCATACCCTGCGGACGCCGCGCGACCATCACGCGACGCCGCGCGCCCAGACCACGGCCTCTCGAACTGACGGGCCCCCACACGTCAGCTCGTGGTCACCCTGACCTAGGTTACAACGGGAGAGAGAGACGGTCTCCCCGGCCGTAGGTACATGGTCGCTCGCGAAGGCGGAGGTCTAACGCGTTAACACATCCGGCAGTGCGCGCGCCGCCCTCCGGCGCCGCGCTTGCAGCCTCCGCCGCCCTACGCGCGAGGAGCACGCGCTACGCTCGCGGGCTCTCTCCGCGGCCTCCTTCTGTAGCATAACCGCCTCGCAGAAGGAGGCCACCGCACGCCACGCACCTAAGCTCTCCGTCATCCGCGCCACGACGACTGAGAGCGAAAGGTCCCTACCCACCGCGCGACACAGTACCCGGCGCTCGCGAGCCCACGCCGGACATTCCTCCAGCGTGTGCTGCGCCGTGTCCCGCCCTTCCCCGCAGTGATGACACCGCGTGTCACGTTCCCGCCCGATACGACACAGGTACTCCCCGAAGCACCCGTGCCCGGTTAGCACCTGTGTCAGGCGGAATGTGTGCCGGCTGCCGCTGCGCCCCCATGCATCCAACACGGGGAGCACAGCCTCGATCACACGGTGCCGCCGGCTACTCGGCTTCCACAGCCGAGCTCGCCAGGCGGTCATCAAAGGCTCTCGAACCCTTCGCCTCAACGAAACGGACGCCTCTTCAGGAGCACGTAGATACGGGCCTCCCCCACCGCTAGCAGTTCGAATGGCGGGACACATGCCAGGACCATAGCCGCCTCGTGGGATATCGTGCAGTAACCGCGCACGACCCTGATCGTCATCATGCGAGCGACTCGCCGGAGAATCGCCAGACTGCGCGGACTGGCGTCCAGGTCGTTCGCCCAGATCGGAGCCCCGTAAAGTGCCACCGAGCGAACGACTCCTGTGTAGAGGCGGCGCACCCTCCCGTCTGGCCCTCCCAGGTTGGGTAGCAGGCGACATAGCGCCCCGCCATACCTTCCAGGCGTGGCTCCAGCGCGAGAAAATGTTCGTCGAATTTCCAGTGGCTATCGAGGAGGAGACCGAGGTACTTCATCCTGTCCTGTACCTCGACCACGACGTTCCCCACGCGCATCAGGGACTTGGGGGGCTTCCCGTGGTGCCGATGGCAAAACCACATTGCCTCTGTCTTCTCGGGGGAGACGCACAGCCCTAGCCGCTGGATGCTATACCCGACGAGGGCCACGCCGCTTTCCGCGCGCAGCGTGGCCTCCACCCAACTCGACCCGGCGGCCATCACCAGCGTGTCGTCCGCGTAACACGTCAGGCTCAGGCCGCGGGGGAGGGGAGTGCGCAACACAGCGTCGTACGCGAGGTCCCAGAGGATCGGTCCGAGTACCGATCCCTGTGGAACCCCGCAGTTCGTCGCACGCACGACGATGTCCGGGATACTCTATCGAGCGCTCCGCCAAATAGTCGCCGATCACCGCCATCATGTATTGGGGAACCCTGTGGTACAACAGGGCACACCGGATGGCGGCCCAGGGCAGGGTGTTGAAGGCGTTGGCGATATCCACACCGAC
>NW_016910353.1:301780-363737 GCF_001483705.2 Eufriesea mexicana
AGCGGACGGTGCACTCTGGCGAGCTCCTCCCGTGTGGGGAGGGTCGCCTTCGCCCGGCTTATGCTCGTGGGTTTCGGGGCAAGATCAATACGATCCAAACCTTCGAATGGGTCGTACTCATCCAACACCGACCACCGCGGCCGCTTCGCCGTCTTCGCGGTGGATGCCAATGAAGACGACGTTTCGCCGCCGCCCGTGACGCTGATGGCACCTGCGAAGGCGGAGCACTCCCCCTCGAGGTCCGCCGGCAGCGCCTTGCCTAATGCGGTGCTACGAGTCACGCGCCTCGTAGCACCTGCAGTAGGGCTAATTGCCCTGTCCTTCGTCGACGGAAGCTCCACTGGAGCCGCGTCGACACCACCAACAATGACCTTACCTTCCATCCTCGGTAAATTGCCCGGCTTCCCCGGGATGGTTACCGCGGTATGGGTTGCAAGCCCCTGCTGCGCCGCTTGCATTGTGGTGTGACCCTCGGCGCAGGTAAAGCTCAATGACATCCTAGCATAACCCAACCCAGCCTAACCCAACCCAGCCTAACCCAACCCAGCCTAACCCAACCCAGCCTAGCCCAACCCAGCCTAACCCAACCAAACGTAACCTAACAAAACCTAACCTGCTCCGACCAGTATTGCTTCCCTCCGCAGAGGCAAGGAGAGCATTTTAGCGAAGAGGAGAGAGCAGAGATCCATGGAATCGGAGTGTACGGCAGGTGAGTCGAAGCTAGCCAAACCTCAGCCAAGCAAATGTAACCTAACCAAACGAAGCCTAACGCAAAAAAACTAGCTGCGTCCACTATTGCTGGCCTCCCAGAGCCAAGCAGAGGATATTAGAGCAAAGCAGAGAGCAGATATCCACCGAAAAGCAGTGTATAGCGCAAAAGTCGAGGTTATCGTATCCCATCCTATCCAAGCGTAACATAAACGTACGTAACGTTTCTGAAACTAACGCACCGAGACCACTATTGGTGGCCTCCACAGGTGAAGGCAGAATACGCAAGGGCACAGTTGAAACCAGTAGCCCACCGAATAGCAGTGTATAGATACACTGACCTAACTTTTCCTAACATAACCTACACAAACGTAGTGCACCTCAGTATAGCGTGACGAGACCTATATGGCTGTTCTCCCCAGAGCCAAGCAGAACATGCTACAACACAGAAGAAGGCAGAAAGCCTACGAGAAGCAGTGTACAGCACAAAGGTGAAGCCTATAGTATTCTAACACAAACAAACGTAACATGAACATACGTAACATTACCCAACCTAACCCTCTGAGGACACTATTGCTCGCCTCCTCAGAGACAAGCAGAGGATATTGGAGAACAGTAAAGCGCAGAAATCCGCGGATAGCATTGTATAGCACAAGAGTCCAAACTATCCCAACCTAACTTCACCCAACTTAACACAACCAAACGCAGCATAACTCAACCTAACGTGATTAGACCGGTATTTCTGGCACCCACGGAGCCAAGCAGAATATATTAGAGCGCTGTTCATCACAGAAATCCACCGAAAAGCAGTGTAAGCACGAAAGTCAAAGCCATCATAGACAAACTTAACTTAACCGAGCCTAACGTGCCACGGCCATTATTGCTCTCCTCTGCAGAGTCGAGCGGAGCATAGTACAGCAATATAGAGCGCATAGATCCTTCGAATAGCAGTGTATAGCACAAAAGTCAATGTAGCCTATTCTAACCTGGCCAAACTTAGCACATCCAAACGTAACCAGACTCAACCTAACATGACAAGACCATAATTGCTGGACACCGCAGTGGCAAGCAGTACCTCTTAGAGCACAGTATTGCGAAGAAATCCACCGAACTGCAGTGAACAGCACAGAAGCCGAATATGTTCGAACCAAGCCTTACTTAACCTAACACAAAAGACCGTAGCATAGCTCAACACAACGCGCCGCGACCACAGCGCCTGACCCCCCCAGTGCCAAGCGCAATGTAATAGAGCACAGTCGTTCACTGGAGTCCAGCGAATAACAGCGTATAGCACGAAAGTCGAAGCCATCCTAACCATACATAGCTTAACCTTACATAACATAACGCAACCTAACACAATCTGACTTGCCACAGCCGCTATTGCTCGCCTCCTCAGGGCAGAGCAGAGCATAGTAGTGCAATGTAGAGCGCAGAAATGCACATATAGCAGTGTATAGCACAAACGTCAAGAAAATCCTAACCGAACCGTCTCAACCTATCCTAACGAAATATAACCTAACACAACCTAACATGACGAGACCTCAATTGCTGACCGCCACAAAGACAAGCAGGATACACTAGAGCACAGTAGTGCAAAGAAACGCACAGCATCGCAGTGAATAGCACAGGAGCCGTGGATATCGTAACCGAACCTGACCTAACCAAACGAAACAAAACGAAGCATAGGTTAAAACTGCTTGCCGCGGCCACTGCTCCTGGCCTTCCTAGAGCAAAGCAGAATGCAGTGGAGCACAGTAAATCACCGAAATCCCCTGAAGAGCAGTGGACAGCACGAAAGTCTAAGGTATCCTAATCAAATATAGCTTAACCTGACCTAACCAATCGTAACAATTTAACCTAGCGTGACGCGGCAAATATTGCCCCCCTCCCCCGGGTAGAGCAGAGTATTGTAGAGCAATGTAGAGCGCAGATATCCTCCGAATTACAGTTTATGGGACAAAAGTTGAAGAAATCGTACCCGAGCCTTCCTGACCCAACCTAACGGAACGTAACATTACTCAAACTATCGTGCCGAGACCGCTATTACTGGACACCTCAGAAGAAAGCAGAGCATATTACAGCACATTAGAGAGCAGAAATCCACGGAATAGCAGTGTACGGCACAAAGTCATAGTAGCTTATCCTAACCTAGCCAAACGTGACATACGAAAACGCAGTATAACACAACCTAACGCTACGAAACCACTATTGCTGGCCTCTACGGAGAGAAGCAGAATGTACTAGAGCGCAGCTGTGCGCTGAATTCCACCGCATTCCAGTGAATAGCACAAAGGTCGAATATATCCTAACCTGACCTAACCTAATCTATCACAACCAAGCGTAGCATAGCTCTATGCATCGTGCCGCAACCACAGCACCTGGCCACCCCAGAGCCCAGCAGAATGTTGCAGGGCACAGTCGAACACAGAATTCCGAGGAATAACAGTGTACAGCACGAAAGTCGGAGCCATCCTTACCAAACGAGCCTGATCTAACATGACCAATCATAACGTAACTCAACCTAACATGCCACGGCCACTATTGCTCGCATCCACAGAGTCGAGCAGAGAATAATAAAATAATGTAGAAGACTGAAATCCACCGAATAGCAGTGTATAGCACAAAAGTTGAAGATAACCTAACCAAACCTGACCCAACCTAACCTAAAAGAACGTGGCATAGCCAAACATAACGTGCCGCGATCACTGCTCCTGGCATCATAAGACACAATCATAATGTAGCAGAACAGGGTGCATCTCAGAAATCCACCGACTAACGATGTATATTACGAATGTCGAATGAAACCAAACCAAACCTAACCGAACTTAACATAACTCAACCTGACGTGCCACGACCACTATTACTCGCCTCCCCACAGTCGAGCAGAGTATAGTAGAGCAACGTAGAGCGCAGAAATCCACCGAATTACAGTTTATGGGACAAAAGTTGAAGAAATCGTAACCGAGTCTTCCTGACCCAACCTAACGGAACGTAAACTTACTCAAACTAACGTGCCGAGGCCACTGTTGCTTGCCTTCCCAGGTCCAAGCGGAGTATACTACAGCACAGCGGAGCGTAGATATCCGCCACATTGCAGAGTATAGCACAAAAGTCGAACACAACCTGCAGTAACCTGACCTTACCTGACAAAACCAAACGTAGCATTACTCAACTTGACGTGCCGCTATAACTGCTCTTGGTCTCCCCAAAGCCAAGCCGAATGTTGCAGAGCAGAGTAGATCACAGAAACACGCGAAATAGCGGCGTAAAGCACAAAAGTCGAAGTAGCATACCCTAACCTAGCCAAACATAGCATATCAAATCCTAACTCAACCTAGAATGATGAGACCACTATTGCTGATCTCCGCAGAGACAAGTAGAATGTATTATAGCTCAGTAGTGGCGAGAAATATACCGTATTGCAGTGGGAAGCGCAAAAGTCGAAGACATTCCAACATAACCTGACACGACCTAACCTAACCAAACGTAGCGTAAATCAAAGCAGTGTGCCGCGGCCACTGCTACCGGACTCCCGAGAGCCAAGCAGAATATAGTAGAGCACAGCAGATCACAGGAGCCCTCCAGGTAATAGCGTATAGCACGAAAGTCGAAGGCATCCGTATCAAACGTAACCAAACATAAGCAAATAGAACGTAGCCTGACTCCATGAAGCGTGCGGCGACCACTATTGCTGACCTCCATTGGGCCAAGCAGAACATAGTTAAGCACAATCGAGCGCAGGTATACTGCGAAAAGCAGTGTATAGCACGAAACCAAGGATGTCCTAACCTAACCTGACCAAACCTACACTAACCAAACGTAGTCTAACTCAACGAAACCTGCCGCGACCGATATTGATGGCCTTCGTAGAGACAAGCAGAGCATATTAGAGCACATTAGTGCGCAGGAATCAACCGAATAGAATTGTAGAGCACAAAAGCAAAAGTAGCATATCCTAGCACAGCCAAACGTAACATAGCTGAACGTAACATAACTCAACCTTACATGGCGAGACATTTATTGCTGACATCCACAGAGACAAGCAGAGGATACCAGACCACAGTAATGGGCAGAGATCCACCGCATTACAGTGAAGAGCACAAAAGTCGAAGATATCCAAACATAACCTGACCCAACCTAACCTAACTGAACGTAGCAGAGCTAAACATAGCGTGCAGCGAACACAGCTCCTGGCCTCCACGGTGTCAACCAGAACGCATAGAGCGCAGTAAATCACAGAAATCCTCCGAATAACAGTGTATAGCACGAAAGTCCAGGCTACAATAACCAAATACAGCCTAATCTAACCTAACCAATCGGAACAGAACTCAACTTGAGGTGCCACGGCCACTATTGCTCGCCTCCCCAGATTCGAGCGGAGTATAGTAGAGAGATGTAGAACGCAGGAATCCGCCGAATAGCAGTGTATCTTGCAAAAGTCATAACCTGGCCTAAGCTACCATAATCAAACGTAGCATAACTGAACACAAAGACGCGACCACAACCGCTGGCATCCCCAGAGCGAAGCAGAATATAGCAGGGGAATGTAGATATCAGAAATCCTCGGATTGGCAGTATATAGCACAATATTCAAAGAAATAGTAACCAAGCATCCCCAACCTACCCTTGCGAATCGTAACATAGCACAAGTAAAAGGGCCGAGACCACTATTACTGGCTACGCGAGAGCAAAGCAGAAAATATTAGAACGTAGTAGATCAGAGAAATAGGAGGATAGCAGCTTATAGAACAGATGCCTAACTATCCTATCCCAACGTCACCAAGCTTAATGTAACCGAACGTGGCATATCTCAACCTATCGTGCCAAGACCACTATTGCTGGCGTCCCGAGAGCCATGCAGAACATACTAGAGCACACTAGAGCGCAGAAGTACACCGAATAGCAGTGTATAGCGCAATAGTCAAAGCTACCCTATCCTAATGTGTCGAATTCTATCACAAGAAAGCGTAGCATAATTCAACCTAACGTACCACGACCACTATTGCTGGCCTACCCAGAGCAAAGCAGGACATACCAGAGCACACTGGTTAGCTGGAGTCCACCGAATAGCAGTTTACAGCAGAAAAGTAATATCTATCCCGTCCTTATATATCAAATCTTAACTTAACCAAACGTAACATTACTCATCCTAACGTACAGGGACAACTACTTCTGGCAATCCCAGAGTCGAACAGAACATATTAGAGGACAGAAGATCGCTGAAATCCATAGATCCGCAGTGTATAGCAGCAAAGTCAGAGTAGCCTATCCTAACTAAGCCATCAATAGCATAAATAAACGTAGGTTAACTAACGCTGTCATGGCGACACCACCATCGCTGGCATCCACAGGGACAAGAATAATGAACTAGAGCATACTAAAGCGCAGAAATCCACCGCATTGCAGTGTAAGGCACAGAAGTCGAACATAACATAACCTGACATGACGTAAGCTGATCCAAACAATCGTAGCATAGCTCAACGTATAGTGCCGCGTCGACTGCATCCGGCCTCCCCTGAGCCGAACAGAATATAGTAGAGCACAGCAGATCATAGGAATCCAACGAAAGCAGAGCATTGCACGAAATCCAAGGCCATCCTAACCGTACTTAACATAACCTAACCTATTCAAATGTAACATAACCCAATGTAACGTGCCACGAACACAATTGCTCGCCCTCGCAGTCTCGAGCAGATTGTAGTAGAGCAATGTAGAACCTAGAAATCGACCGTATAGCTGCGTACAGCGCAAACGTCAGAGAAATCCTCACCAAGCCTTCATAACCTAACCTAACGAAACGAAACCTATCTCTACATAACGTGCCGAGACCACAATTACTGGCAACCCCAGAGCCAAACAGGATATATTAGAGCACAGTAGAGGTAAAAAATCCACCGGATTGCAGTGTATGGCGCAAAAGTCTCCTATACCCTATACTAACCTGACGAAACGTAACATAAGAGAAAGTAACGTAACTCGAACTAGCGTGCCGAGATCACATTTGCCGACCTCCACAGAACCAAGCAGAATATACCAGATCACAGTAGAGCACAGATATCCACCGCACTGCAGTGTACAGCACGGAAGTCAAAGACATCCTAACCCAACCTGACCTAACCTACCCTAACCAAACGTAGTCTAACTCAACGTAACGTGCCGCGACAACTATTGCTCGACTCCCCAGCGTCGGGCAGAGTATAGTAGAGCAATGCAGAATGCAGAAATCCACCGAATGGCAGTTTACAGCACAAAAGCCAAAGTAGCGTATCCTAACCTAGGGACGTAACACATACAAACGGAGCCAATCTAAACGTAACACTGCGAGTCCGCTTCTGCTGGCCTCCACAGAGCCAAGCAGAATATACTAGAGCACAGTGGACCACAGAAATCCTCCGCGTTGCAGTGAACATCACAAAATCCGTAGACAGCCTTGCATAACCTGGCCTAACCTAACTTACCAAACGATGCATAACTCAACCTATCGTGCCGAGACCACTAATACTGGCCACCCCAGGACGAAGCAGAACATATTAGAGCGCAGTAGACCGCAGATAGCCACCGAATAGCAGTGAATGTAACAAGACTCTAAGCTCCTCTGCCCTAACACGACCAGACATGTCATACACAGACGTATCCTAAATAAGCCTATCTCGCCAGGACGACTATTGCTGGTCACGCCAGAGCCAAGCTGAAAATATCAGATCACGGCTGGGCGCAGGTATCCGCGGGTAGCAGTGTATAGCACAAGGGTCTAAACTATCCTATCCTAAACTCACCAAACTTAACCAAACCAAACGTAGCCTAACAAAACCCAACGCGCCGAGACCACTATTGCTGGCCACCCAACGCCAAGCAGAATGTACTACAGCACACCAGAGCGCAGAAATCCACCGCATCGTAGCTTATGGCACAGAAGTCTAACGTATCCTGACCTAACCGGACCTAACCTGAGCTATCCAAACGTAGTTCAACTCAACATATCGTGACGTGACCAATGTTGCTGCTCCCCCCCCCCTTCCCAGATCCAAGCAAAACCTATTAGGCTACAGTAGAAGGCAGGAACCCACCGATTAGCAATGTATAGCGCAAAAATCAAGGTTACCTCATCCTAACATAACCAGACGTAACAGAAGTGTACGTAACATGCCTGAACCTAACGCGCCGAGGCCACAATTGCTGACCCTGCAGAGGAAAGTAGCATATACTAGAGCAAAGTAGAAACCAGATGTCCACCGGATAGCAGTGTATAGCACAAAAGTAAAAGGTACCCTAACCTAACTTGACCTAGCCTAACCTATCCAAACGTAGCATAGGAATACGTAACTCAACTCAACATAACAACCCGTGACCACTATCTCTGTCCTCGACAGAGACAATCAGCGTGTACTAAAACACAGTAGCGCGCTGAAATCCACTGCTTTGCAGTGAATTGCACGAACGACGAAGGTATACTAACATAACTTGACCTAACCTATCCCAACGAAACGTAGCTAAAGCCAACCTAACGTGCCGAGACCCCTACTGCTGCCCTCTACACAGCCAAGCAGAAGAAACTAGAGAACAGTAGTGCGCTGAAGCCCACCGCATTGCAGTGAATAGCACAAAGGTCGAGGATGTCCTGACCTTACCTGACCTAACCTGACGTAACCTATCGTAATATAACTCAAACTAAATTGCCGAGATACCTATCGCTGGCCTCCCCAGAGTTCAAAGGGCGTATTAGAGCAATACATAGCTCAGAAATCCTCCGAATAACAGTGTTTAGAGCAAAAGTCAAAGCAATCCTATCCTAACCTAACCAATCGTATCACAATGAAACGTACCATTATTCAACGTGTCGTGGCGAGAACACTGTTGCTGGCCTCCACAGGGTCATGCAGAAAATGACAGAGCACATGAGAGCTCAGAAATCCACAGAATAGCAGTGTATAGCACAAAAGCCCTAGCTATCCTTCCCTAACCTAACCAGACGTAACGTAATCGGACGTAACATAACTCAAACTATCGTGCCAAGACAAATATTGCTGGCCACACCAGAGCACACCAGAGGGTATGAAATCAATGCGGAGCGCAGAAATCCACCGAATAACAGTGTTCAGAGCAATAGTCAAGGCAATCCTATCCTATCGTAACCAAACCCGACATATTCAAACGAAACGTGATTCATACTATCGTTGCGAAAAGACTGTTGCTGGCATCGCCAAAGCCAAGCAGAACATACTAGAGGACAGTAGTGCGCAGAAATCCGCCGCATTGCAGTGTACAGCGCAAAAGTGAAAGGTATCCAAACCATACCTGATCTAACGTAAACTAACCAAATGAGCCGTGACAACTACTGCTGGCCTCCCCGGAGCCAAGCAGAGCACATTAGAGCAGGGTAGACCGCAGATATCCAACTAATATCAGTGTGTAGTACTATAGTCAAAGCTATCCCCTCCTAGCCTGACCAAACGTAACGTAACACAAGCTGGTGTGCCACGACCACTACTGCTGGCCTCGTGAGAGCCAAGCAGAGTGTAACAGACCAACGTAGGACGCTGAAGTCGAACGAATAGCAGCGCATTGCACAAAAGTCATAGCTATCCCAACCAAACATAGCCAAGCCTCTCATAACCAAACGTAACAAAACTTATACTAACTTGCCGCGACCACTATTCCTGGCGTCCGCAGAAATAAGGAGAGTGTGATAGCGCGCAGTGGAGAGCAAAATTACATAGAATAGCTGTGCGTAGCGCAAAAGTCGAAGCTATCCTAACCTAACGCAATGTAACCTAACCTAACCATACGTATTGTAACTGAACTCAACATGCTGCGACCACTACTGCCGGACTCCCGAGATTCCAGCCGAATATAGTAAAGCAATGTAGAGCGCGCTAATCCGCCGAAGAGCAGTGTATAGCACAAAGGTCTAAGCTACCATATCCTAACCTAACCAAACGTGTCAAAGCCAATCGTAACCTGACTCAACCTAACGAGCCGGGACCACTATTGCCGGCCTCCGCAAAGACGAGCACAATATACTAGAGCTCAGTAGAGCGTAGTAATCGCATTGCAGTGTATAGCGCTAAAGTCAGAGATACCCTGCCAAACCTAACATAACCTATTCTAAACGAACGTAACATAACAGGACCAAACGTACCGCGGCCACTTCCGTTGCCGCCACCGAAGGCAATCTGATTACGATAGAGTACAGTAGAGCACAGAAGATCGTAGAATGTCAGCGCTGAGCACATATGTCAAAGCTGCCCCAACCGAACCCAACCTAACGTAACCTATCCAAACGTAATGCAACTCAATCTAAATAGCCGCCACCACCATTGCTTGCCGCCATACAGCCAAGCAGAATATTCTAGAACACAGTTGAGCGCAGCCATCCAACGCATTGCAGTGCTTCACACAAAAATCAAAGCTATCCTAACCTAACCTGTCCCAACCTAACCTAACCGAACGTAGCCTGACTAAAGGTGGCTTGCCGGGAATACTATTCCTGTCCTCCCTAGAGTCCGAGTGAGTATAGTAGAGCAATGCAGAGCTTAGAAATCCACCGAATAGCTGTGAGCAGAACAAAAGTCATAGCAATCCTTTCCTAACCTAACCAATCGTGACATTAGCAAACGCAGCGTAACAAAGCCTATCGTGCCATGATAAATATTGCTGGCCTTCGCAGAGCCAAGCAGAACATAGTAGATGACAGTAGAGTGCAGAGGTTCACCGGATTCCATTGCATAGCACAAAAGACAAAGCCATCCTGACCAACCATAACCTAACCTAGCATAAGCAAACGTAACCTAACCCAACCTATCGTGACACGACCGCCATTGCTGGCCACCACAGCATCGATTAGAGTATTGTAGGGCAAAGGAGAGCGCGGAAATCCGCCGAATAGCAGTGAAGACCATAAAAGACAAAGCTATCCTATGCTAACCGAACCATACGTAACATAAACCAACGTAACCTAACTGAGCGTAACGCGCCCCGGACACTACTTCTGGGCTCCCGAGAGCAAAGCTGAGAGCATTAGATCGCGGTAGAGCGCAGAAATTCGCCGAAGAGCAGTGTACAGCCCAAAAGACGAGGCCATGCTCTCTTAACCTAACCAATCGTAACATCGCCGGACGAAACATAACCACACCTAACCTGACACGACCACTATTTCTGACTTCCCCAAATTCGAGCAGAGATTAGTACAGCTCAGTATGGCACAGAATTCCATCTAATATCAGTTTATAACACGAAAGTCAGAGGTATCCCTACCTGGCCCAAAATAGCATAACCAAACCAAACGTAGCATAACACAAAGTAACGTGCCGTGACCATCGTTGCAGGGCCCCCCAGAGACAAGTAGATGCAAGTAGAGCAACGCAACGCGCAAATATCGACCGAGTCGCAGTGTATAGCACAAAGGTCAAAGCTACGCTGGATAGACCTATCCAATCCTAGCCATGCCAAACGAAACATAACACAACCTAACGTGCGGAGGACACTATTGATGGCCACCCCAGGAGCAAGCAGAACGCTTAAGAGCACAGTAGAGCGCAGAAATCAGCCGGATGGCAGTGTACAGCACAAAAGTCGAAGCTGTATTATCCTGACCTGTCCAAACGTAACATGAACATACGTAACCTGTCTCAACCTAACGTGTCCAACACAATTGCTGCCCTCGACAGAGACAAACAGAACATACTGGAACGCAGTAGGGCGCAGAAATCTACCGAAAAACAGTGTAAACCACGTAAGTCAAATCTAGCCTAACCGAACCCAACACAACCTAACCATACCAAACGTAACATATACCGAACCAACTTGCTGAGACTACTAATTCTGGCCTCCCCAGAGCCACGCAATGCATATTAGAGCAACGTAGAGAGCAGAAATTCGGCGAATAGCAGTGTATGTCACAAAACTCAGAGCTATCTTATCCTAATCTAACCAAATGTAACATAAGCTGACGTGTGGTAACACAACCTGCCGTGCCGCAATCGCTATTGAGGGTCTCAAGTGGGCTCAGCAGCGTATAGCAGAGCAATGTGGGACGCTGAAATCTTCAGAATGGCAGTGTATAGCACAGTAGTCAAAGAAGCCTTAACCAAACCTAACCAAACGTAACCTAGCCAAACGTAACATAACTCAACCTAACCTACCGAGAGCATTATTCCTGGAGTCCACAGAGACGAGCAGATTATGACAGCGCCCAGAAGAGCGCAGTAGTCTATAGAATGGCAGTGTGTGGCACAAAAGTCAAAGATGTCGTAACCTATCACAACGTAATCTAACATACCCAAACGCAACCTTACTCAACATAACGAGCAGCGACCAGTATTGCTGGCCTCTGTAGAGTCGAGCGGAGGATAGTAGAGCAATGCAGAGCGCAGAAGCTCTCCGAGTAGCTGCGTATAGCTCAAAAGTCTAGACTACCCTGTTCTAACCGAACCAAACGTAACATAAGCAAACGCAACGTAGCTCAGACTGACATTCCGAGACCAATACTGCTGGCCTCCCCAGAGCCAAGCAAAATTTACTTGAGCACAATAGAGCGCAGAATGCCACCGAAAAGCAGTGTATAGCACAAAAGTCAATGCCATCCTAACTTAGCTTAGGCTAACCTTACCGAACCGAATGTAACATAACCAAACCTAACGTGCAGAGGCCAACACAGCTGGTATCCCCATAGACGCGCAGAGTATACTATAGCACATTAGAGCGCAGAAACACGCCGAATGGCTGTGCATAGCTTAAAAGTCAAAGCTATACTCTCGTAACCAATCCAAACGTAACATAACCGAACGCTATATATTTCAAACTAACGTGCCGAGACCACCATTGCTGGCCTCCTCAGAGCCAAGCAGAATTTACTAGAGCACGGTAGAGGACAGAAGTCGACGAGTAGCAGTGTATAGCACAAAGGTCAAAGCTACCCTGGATAGACCTATCCAATCCTAGCCATGCCAAACGAAACATAACAACCTAACGTGCGGAGGACACTATTGATGGGCACCCCAGGAGCAAGCAGAACGTATTAGAGCACAGTAGAGCGCAGAAATCAGCCGTATGGCAGTGTACAGCACAAAAGTCGAAGCTGTATTATCCTGACCTGACCAAACGTAACATAAACATACGTAACCTGTCTCAACCTAACGTGTCGAGACCACAATCGCTGGCCTCGACAGAGACAGGCAGAACATACTGGAACGCCGTAGGGCGCAGAAATCTACCGAACAACAGTCTACACCACGTAAGTCAAATCTAGCCTAACCGAATCCAACACAACCTAACCATACCAAACGCAACATATACCGAACCAACGTGCCGAGACTACTAATTCTGGCCTCCCAGAGCAACGCAGTGCATATTAGAGCAATCTAGAGAGCAGAAATTCAGCGAATTGCAGTTTATGTCACAAAACTCAGAGCTATCTTATCCTAACCTAACCAAATGTAACATAAGCTGACGTATGGTAACACAACCTGGCGTGCCGCAATCGCTATTAATGGTCTCAAGTGGGCTAAGCAGCGTATATCAGAGCAATGTGGGACGATGAAATCTTCCGAATGGCAGAGTATAGCACAGTAGTCAAAGAAGTCTCAACCAAACCCAAACAAATGTAGCCTAGCCAAACGTAACATAACTCAACCTAACGTACCGAGAGCATTATTCCTGGAGTCCACAGAGACGAGCAGAGTATGACAGCGCCCAGAAGAGCGCAGTAGTCCATAGAATGGCAGTGTGTGACACAAAAGTCAATGCTGTCGTAACCTATCACAGCGTAATCTAACATAACCAAACGCAACCTTACTCAACATAACGAGCCGCGACCACTATTGCTGGCCTCTGTAGAGTCGAGCGGAGTATAGTAGAGCAATGTAGAGCGCAGAAACTCTCCGAGTAGCTGCGTATAGCTCAAAAGTCTAGTCTACCCTATTCTAACCAAACCAAACGTAACATAAGCAAACGCAACGTAGCTCAGACTGACGTTCCGAGACCAATACTGCTGGCCTCCCCAGAGCCAAGCAAAATTTACTAGAGCACAATAGAGCGCAGAATGCCACCGAATAGCAGTGTATAGCACAAAAGTCAATTCCATCCTAACCTAACTTAGGCTAACCTTACCGAACCGAATGTAACATAACCAAACCTAACGTGCAGAGGCCAACACAGCTGGTATCCCCATAGACGCGCAGAATATACAATAGCACATTAGAGCGCAGAAACACACCGAATGGCGGTGTATAGCTTAAAAGTCAAAGCTATACTCTCCTAACCAATCCAAACGTAACATAACCGAACGCTATATATCTCAAACTAACGTGCCGAGACCACCATTGCTGGCCTCCCCAGAGCCAAGCAGAATTTACTAGAGCACGGTAGAAGACAGAAGTCGACCGAATAACAGCTTATACCACGAACGTCAAAGCAACCGAACCTAACACAAACTAATATACCCTAACAAAACGTAGCCTAACTCAACCTGACGTGCCGAGACCACTGGCCTCCCCCGAGTCGAGCAGAGTATAGTAGAACAATGTAGAGCGTGGAAGTCCTCCGAATTGCGGTGTATAGCACAAAAGTCACAGCTATCATATGCTAACCTATCAAATCGAAACGTCACCGAACGTAGCCTAGCAAAGCCTATCATGCCACGGCCACTGTTGCTGGCTACCCCAGGGACGAGCACAGTATGTTAGAGAGCAGCAGAGCGCAGAAAGCCACCAACTAGCAATGTACAGTACAAAAGTCATGGATATCCTAACCTACCAATGCCTAACCTAGCCTGACCAAACGTAAAATAGCTAAACCTAAAGTGTCGCAACCACTATTGCTGTCTTCCCCGGAGGCAAACAGAATATGATAGAGCACCGTAGACCACACGTGTCCATAGAATATCAGTGTTGAGCACATAAGTCAGAGATATCCTGACCTAACCCAACACAGCCTGACCTAACCAAACGCAATCTAACATACCCGTACGTACCTCTACCACTATTGCTGCACTCCAAAGAGCATAGTAGAGCATAGTAGAGCGTAGAAGTCCACCGACAATCAGTCTATACCACGAAAGTCGGATCTATCCAAACCTAACCCAAACTAACTTAACGCAGCCATACGTAGCCTATCTCAAACTAACGGGCGGGACCACAATTACTGGCCGCCACAAAGCCGAGCAGAGTATAGTGGAGCAATGTGGAGCGATGAAATTCACCGGATAGCCGTCTATAGCACAATAGTCAAATGTACCCAGTCCTATCCTATCGAAACTTAATACAAAGGAACGTAACCTAACTGAACCTAATGTGACGAAGCCACTATTGCTAACCTCTCCAGAGCCAAGCAGAATGTACCGGAGCACAGTAGCGTGCAGTAGTTCACCGCATTGCTATGTATAGCACAAAAATGGAAAGTACCATAACATAGCTTGTCTTTACCTAACCTAACCAAACGTAGGCAAACTCATCGTAAGATGCTGAAATTACTATTCCTGGCCTCCCCAGGGCCAAGCAAAGGATATTACAGCAATGTATAGCGCAGAAATTTACATAATGGCGGTGCATAGCATAAAAGTCGAAGCTATCGTGTACTATCCTAACCAAACGTAACATAACTATAAGTAATTTATCCAAACCTAAGGTGCCAAAAGCACTAGTGCTGGCCTGCACGGGATCGAGCAGATCACAGTAGAGCACAGCAGTTGCAGAAGTCCAACGAATAGCAGTGTATTCCGCGAAAGTCAAAGCTATCCGAACCCAACCCAAACCAACGTAACACAACCAAATGTTGTCTGGCTGAACCTATCGAGCCGAGCAGAGAATATTCGACCTTAGTGGAGCGCAGAAATGCACCGAATAGCTGTGCATAGCACAAAAATAAGAGTTATCCTAACCAAACTTTGCCCAACCTAACCTAAACGAACGTAATATATCTCTGCATAACTTGTCGAGGCTAAGAGTGCTGGCCAACGCAGGGCCAAGCTGGACATGCTATAGCCTTGTAAAGCGCTTAAACCCACAGAATAGCAGTTTACAGCACAATAGTCTATGGTATCACATCCTAACCTAACCAAACGTAACCTAACTGAACCTACCGCGCCGCGGCCACTATTTCTGTCCCCCACAGAGCAAAGCAGAGAATATTAGGTCACAGTGAAGCGTAGAAATCCATCGACTAGCAGTGTATAGCACAAAAGTCAAAGCTACCCTCTCATAACTTTGCCAATCGTAATATTGCCGAAAGCAGTATAACTCAAACTAACGTGACGCGACCACTATTGCTGGCCTCCCCAATATGATGCAGAACGTGCTAGAGGGGGTAGTGTGCAGAAACCCTTAGGATTGCAGTGTATAGCAGAAAGTTCAGAGCTACACACATCTAGCCCAAGCGAACGTAACTTACCCGAACGAAGCCTAACTAGACATAACGTGCCGCGAACACCATTCCTGGACCCCACAGGGCAAAGCAGAAAATATTAAAGCATAGTAGGACGGTGAATCCACGTAATAACGGAGCATACCACGATAAGTCAGGGCTATCCACACATAACCGAAACAAACATAACCAAACGAACGTAGCCTAACACAATCTAACGTGCCGAGTCCATTCTTGCGGGCCTCCCCAGAGACACGCAGAATATACTCGATCACAGTAAAGCGTAGAATGCCTCCATATAGCACTGTGTAGCCCAAAAGTTAAAGCTATCCAAAACGAATCCAACATAGCCTAACCACACCAAACGTAACGTATGTCAACCTAACGTGCCGAGAAAACAAATGCTGGCCTCCCCAGAGTCAAGCAGTACATATTAGTGCTATGTGGAGAGTAGAAATTCCCCGAAAGCAATTTATATAGCAGAACTCAAATCTACACTATCCTAACCTAACCAAACGTAACATAAGCAGACACAACGTAACCTAACCTAATGGCCTCACGAGGGCCAGGCACAGTATAGCAGGGCACTCTAGGACGCTGACGTCTTCCGAATAGCAGAGCATAGCGCAGGATTTAAGGCTGCCTTAACCACACCTCTCCAAATGTAGCATATCCAAACGTAACATAACGCAACCAAACGTGTCGAGAGCATTGCTCCTGGCGTACAGAGAGACAAGCACTGTGTGACAGCGCACTGAAGAGCGCTGAAATCCATAGGAGAGCAGTGTGTAGCACAAAAGTCGGATCTATACATACCCAACAGATCGGAACCTAACATAATGAAACGTAATCTAACGCAAACTAGCGTGCCGCGACCACCATTGCTGGCCACCCCAGAGTCGAGCAGAGTGCAGTAGACCAAAATAGAGCGCTAAAATCCACCGAATAGCAGCGCATAGCTCTAAAGTCAAAGCTATACTCTCCAAACCTATCCAAACGTAATATAATCGAATGTATCCTAACTTAAGCGAAAGTGCCGAGACCATTATTGCTGGAACCCCCAGAGCCAAGCAGAATATACTAGAGCACAGTAGAGCGCTGAGAGCCACCATATAGCAGTGTGTAGCGGAAAAGTCGAATATGCCACAACTTTACCTGACCTAACCTATCCAAAACAAACGTTGCCTAACTCAGCAAAACGAGCAGAGGCCACTATTGCTGTCTTGCCCAGAGCCAAGATGAACGCACCAGATCACATTGGAGAGCCGAAGTCCACCAAATAGCAGTGCACGGCACAAAAGTCAGAGCTACCCTTTTTTTTCTTTCTTTTTTTCACGTGAGGGAAATCGTCCAAAGATACCCGGCCCCCATAGAGGAGGGGGCGGGGTTACGTGGGATTTTTACCCACTAAAACCCCCACGATGTCCAGCCCTTCGCATTTCGGTGCGCCCTGGACTTCGCGGCGACGCAACTGCCAGGACGCCTCCGCGACGCAACCGCAGTTCCCTCCCGGCGCGATGAGAAATCACACCCGAAACGATCATGCCCACACGCGCGAGACGGGTCGATTACAGGCACACACACACACACACATGCACACACAACATGCATACCATCGCACCGCGAAGCACGCATACCCTGCGGACGCCGCGCGACCATCACGCGAAGCCACGCGCCCGGACCACGGTCTCTCGAACCGACGGGCCCTCACACGCCAGCTCGTGGTCTACCTGACCTAGGTTACAACGAGAGAGAGGGAGAGAGAGAGAGACGGTCTCCCCGGCCGTAGGTACATGGTCGCTCGCGAAGGCGGAGGTCTAACGCGTTAACACGCGTTAAAAACGCGTTAACGTTGCAGCCTCCGCCGCCCTACGCGCGAGGGGCACGTGCTAGGCTCGCGGTCTCCCTACGCGGCCTCCTTCAGTAGCATAACCGCCGCGCAGAAGAGGGCCACCGCACGCAACGCAACTAAGCACTCCGTCATCCGCGCCACGACGACGGAGAGCGAAAGGTCCCGACCAAACACGCGACAAAGTACCCGGCCAGACATTCCTCCAGCGTGTGCTGCGCCGTGTCTCGCCCTTCCCCGCAGTGGTGACACCGCGTCTCACGATCCCACCCGATACGACACAGGTACTCCACGAAGCACCCGTGCCGGTAGCACCTGTGTCAGGCGGAAAGTGTGCCGGCTGCCGCTGTGCCCTCATGCATCCAGCACGGGGAGCGCAGCCTCGATCACCCGGTGCCGCCGGCTGCACAGCGTCCTCAGCCGAGCTCACCAGGCTGTCATCAAGGGCTATCGAACCCTTCGCCTCAACGAAACGGCCCCATCTTCAGGAGCACCTCCGCCGTCAGCCTGTAGGAGACCGTAGATACGGGCCTCCCATTCCGCTTGCAGTTCGAACGGCAGCACAACCGCCAGGACCATCGCCGCCTCGTGGGATATCGTGCGGTAGCCGCGCACTTCGCTGATCGCCATCCTGCGAGCGATTTGCCGGAGAATCGCCAGACTGCGCGGACTGGCGACCAGGTCGTTCGCCCAGATCGGAGCCCCGATTTGCCGGAGAATCGCCAGACTGCGCGGGCTGGCGACCAGGTAGTTCGCCCAGATCGGAACCCCGTAAAGTGCCACCGAGCGAACGACTCCCGTGCAGAGGCGGCGCACCCTCCCTTCTAGCCCTCGCAGGTTGGGTAGCAGGCGACACAGCGCCCCCGCCATACCTTCCTGGCGTGGTTCCAGTGAGAGAAAACGTTCGTCGAACATCCAGTGGCTATCGAGGGCGAGACCGAGGTATTTCGCCCGGTCCCGTAGCTCGACCACGACGTTCCCCACGCGCATGAGGAAATTGGGCGGATTCCCGTGGTGCCGATGGCAAAACCACATTTCCCCGGTCATCTCGGGGGAGATACACAGCTCCAGCCGCTGGATGCTATTCGTGACGAGGGCCACGCCTGTTTCCGCGCGCAGCGTGGCCTCCTCCCAACTCGACCCAGCGGCCATCACTAGCGTGTCGTCAGCGTAACACGTCAGGCTCGGGCCACGGGGGAGTGGAGTGCGCAACACGGCGTCGTACGCGAGGTCCCAGAGGCTCGGCCCGAGTACCGATCCCTATGTAACCCCGCAGTCCGTCGCGCGCACGACGGTCGACTACCGTCGGTGATACTCGATCGAGCGTTCCGCCAAATAGTCGCCGATCACCGCCATCATGTATTGGGGAACCCTGTGGTACAACACTTCACACCGGATGGCGGCCTATAGTAGGGTGTTGAAGGCGTTGGCGATATCCACACCGTCCGGCAGCACCACCCCGCCCCGGTCAACGGCAGTCTCCGCTATGGTACGAACTAGCTTGATCGCGTCGATCGTTGACCGAACATGCCGAAATCCGAACAGGCTGACGCTGAGATCGGGACCCGCGACCGTTAAATGCTCTCGGATGCGGGCAGCTAGAACGCGCACGAAGAGCTTGCCCGCCTCGTCGAGCAGGCATATCGGCCGGTATGCCTTCGGAGAGTTAGGCGGCTTCCCTAGTTTCGGGATCAGCACGACCCTCGCTCCCTTCCAACATGCCGGAAGCGACCGGTCCTGAGGCAGCTGCCTAGCAGCCGTCGTACACTGCCGCCGCACTCTTCCAGAGCCAGTGCAAAGGCTTGGCGTGCGATCCACAGCTCGTCGGACCATCCGACCTGTCCCGACCGCACTGCGGCGGGTTGCACCCCCTCCGCCGCCGCCACAGGGAAGAGGGTGTCGATTACCCTCCGCGGGAGCTCTGGCTCCATAAGCTCGGTCACGGGGGGCGCCCATGCCCTTAACTTCCCCATTACTAATTTATAGGGGCGTCCCCACGGATCGCTTTCCAGTGACGCGAGGAATTCGTCCCATTGCCGAGATTTGGCTCTGCGTATCTCCCTCCGGATGTAGCCCACCGCGGACCGTTACTCGTGATAGTGGCACGCGATATTCTCTGCGGACACCGCGAGTCGTCGACGCCGTGCCCGGGTGTACTGGCGCCTGGCGAGCACACAGAGCTCCAGGAGCTGCACGATTTCTGCCGGCCACCAGTGCACCGCACCCCGCGAAGGTGGCTCCATCACCCGCGGCATGGCGACGTCGCACGCGCGCGTCATCGCCGCCCTTAGCCGCTCGAGTCAGTGCTACCCTCTCCTAACCCAGCTAATTGTAACATACCCAAACGTAACCTAACACAACCTAACGTGCAGCGACCACTATTGTTGGCTTCCCAGAGTCGAGCCGGGTATAGTAATGTACGGCAGAGCGCTGAGATCAACCGAATTACGGTATATGCGAAGAAAGTCAAATATTCCAAACCTAACCAAATCAAACATAACCTAATCTAACGTAACATAAACCAACCTAACTTGCCGAGATCACTATTGATAGCCTCGGCACGGCCAAGCTGAGCATATTAGAGGGGCGTAGATCGCAGCAATACACCGAACAGCAGTGTATGGCACAAAATTCAGATCCATCCTCTCCCAACCTAACCAAAGATATCATAGCCAAACGTATCCTAGCTAAACCTAACGTGCCCAGACCACTACTGTGGCCCCCGCAGAGCCATGCAGAATATACTAGAGAATAGTAGAGCGTAGCAATCGACCGCATTGCAGTGAGTAGCTCAAAAGTCAAATTTATCCTCTCCTAGCCTAACAAAATGTAACACAACCAAACGTAATCTAATCGAAACTTACGTGCCCAAACTACCATTGCCGGCATCCCCATCGCGAAGCAGAAGATGTTAGAGAAGAGTAGAGCGCAGAAGTCCATCGAAAGGCAGTGTATAGGCAGAAAAGTCAGTGGTAACCTTACCTGGCTCAAACTTACCTAACACTGCCAAACGTAACCTGAACCAAGCTAAAGTGTCGAGGCTTCTTTTGCTGGCCTCCGCACAGCCAAGCAGAGCGAATCAGAGGGCAGCTGAGCGCAGAAATCCACGGAATAACAGCGCACAGCACAAAAGTCATAGCTATCCTCTCCTACCCCTGTCAAACGTAACATTATCATACGAAGCCTATATCAAACTAACGTACCGGGAACATTATTACTGACCTTCTCAGTGTCGAGCAGGGTATAGTAGTGCAACGTAGATAGTAGAAATACCCAGAATAATCGTGTATAACACAAAAATCGCAACTGCACTATCCTAACGAGTCCAAAAGTTATGTTACCGAACGTAACCTAACATAACCTGACGTGCCCAGACAACTTTTGCTGAAAACCATAGATCCAAGCAGAACATGCTAGGGCACAGTAGAGCGAAGGAAGCCAACGAATAGCAGCGTACAGCGCGAAGGTAATGTTTATTCTAACTTAGCCTGACCGAAAGCACCAGAGCAAACGCGGACTAACTAAACGTAACGTGTCGAGACCACTATTGCTCGAATCGCCAGAGTCGGGCAGAGTATAGTAGAGCAATTCAGAGCGCAAAGATCCATCGAATACCAGTGCATAGCACAAAAGTCGAGGATAAGCTAACTTAAAATGGCCTAACCTAACCTATCCAAACGTAGTATAGCTCGACATAACTTGCGGCAGCCACTGCTCCTGACTTCCCCATAGCCAAGCAGAATGTAGTAGAGCACAGTAGATCTCAGTAATCCACCGAGTAGCAGTGTATATCACGAAAGTTAAAGCTATCCTGACCAAACGTAGCCTAACATAACATAACCAAGCGTAACGTAACTGAACGTAGCATGCCACGAACGCCATTGCTCGCCTCCCCTTGCGTCGAGCAGAACATAGTATAGCAATGTGGAGCGCAAAAATCCACTGAATATAAGTGTGCAGCTCAAAAGACGAAGATACCCTAACCTAACCTGTGCTAGCCTAACCTAACAAAACGTTGCCTATCCCAACGCAACGTGCCGCGACCACTTCTGCTGGCATTCCCGGAGCCAAGCAGATCATAGTAGAGCACTGCAGATCACAGGAGTCTACCGAAAAGCAGTGTACAGCACGAAAGAGAGAGACACCATACCAAAACATAACCAAACTTAACCTACCTAAACGTAACCTGACGCAACCTAACGTGCTACGGCCACTATTGCTCGCGTCGCCAGAGTAGAGCGGAGTGTAGTAGAGCAACGTAGACCCGGAGGATCTCCGAAAAACGGAGCACAGAACAGGAGTCAAATAAATCCTAACCAGACCACCCTAACCTAACCCAACGAGCAGTAACATATCTCAATCTAACGTGCCAAGACTACTATTACTGGCCGCCGCAGATCCAAGCAGAACATATTACAGCACAGTAGAGTACAGAAATCCACCGACTAGCAGCGTATGTCAAAAAGGCTAAGCTACTCTATCCTAACCTAGCCATACGTAACATAAACAAACTTAGCTTAGCTCAACTTAACGTGTCGAGACAACTACTGCTGGCCCCGTCAGAGCCAGGCAGAGTATACTCGAGCACAGTAGTGCTCAGATGTCCGCGGATAACTGTGTATAGCACAAACGTCTAGACTATCCTCTCCTAACCTCACCAGACCTAACACATCCAAACGTAACGTAGCTCAAACTAACGTGTCGGCATCACTATTTCTGGCCGTCCCACAGCCGAGCAGAATATACCAAAGCACATTAGAGCGCAGAAACCCACCGAATATCAGTGAATGTCACAGAAGTCAAAGCAGCCTATCCTAACCTGGTCAAACGTAGCATATCCGTACGTAGCATAACTCAACCTAACATGACGACACCAATGTTAGACATAGACTAGCAGAATGTACTAGAGCATCGTAGATCGCTGGAAAATTCCGCATTGCAGTGTATAGTAAAAAAGTCGTACCTACCCAGGCATTACCTGACCCAATCTAACATGACCAATCGTAGCCCAACTCAAAGTGACGTGCCGAGACCACTACAACTGCGCTTCCCAGTGCCGTGCAGAATATGCCAGATAACACTAGAGCACAGAAGTTCACCGAATGGCTGTGTGTAGTACAATAGTCAAACATTCCCTGACGTAATCTGACCTTACATAACCTATTCAATCGTGGTGTAACTAAACCTGACGTGGCGAGACCAATATTGCTGGCCTCCCCAGAGCCAAGCAGAGAATATTAGAGCATATTGGAGCGCAGATATCCACCGAATAGCAGCGAATAGCACAACAGTCTAAGTAGCATATCCTAACCTAGCCAAGCGTGACATACCCAAACGAAGACTAACTCAACCAAACATGGCGAGACCACTATTGCTGAAATCCATATAGACAAACAGATTGTGCTAGTGCACAGCAGATCGCAGAAATCCAAATCATTGCCGTGAACAGCACAAAAGCCGTAGACACAATAACCAATCCTGGCCTAATCTAGCCTAACGGAAGGTAGCATAGCTCAAAATGAGGTGCCGCGAACACTTCTGCTGGCCACTCCAAAGCCAAGCAGAATAAACTAAACCACAGCTGATCACAGGAATTCACCACATACTAGTGTATAGTACGAAGGCCAATGCTATTCCAACCAAGCTTACGCTGGGCGAACCAGACCAAACGTAACTTAACCCAAGCTAACGTGGCACGACCACCACTGCTCGCATTGCCAGAGTTGACAGGAGTACAGTAGGGCAATGCAGAGCGCGGAAATGCACCGAATAACAGTGTATAGGTCAAAACGCAAGGCAGCCTAACCAAACCAGACCTAACCTAACCTAACCAAGCGTAGCCTGGCTTCACCTAGCGTGCCGAGGCACCGCTATTACTGGCGTCCCCGGAGCGGAGCGGGGAATATTAGAAAACTGTAGCGCGCAGATATCCCCGGATAGCAGTGTATAGCACAATAGTCAAAGCTATACTACCCTAACTTCACCAAACGTTACATAACCGAACGTAGCCTAGCTCATGCGAACGCGCCAAGGCCACTGCTGCTGGCCTCTGCAGACCCGTGCAGAATATACTAGAGCACAGCAGCGCGCAGAAATCCCCCGTATTGCAGTGTATAACAAAAAAGTCAGATAACTAATCATTCCCTGACCTAATCCAAACCATCCTATTGTTGCCTAACTGAAAATATCGCGCCGAGACCACTATTTCTGCTCTCCGGTGAGCCGAGCAGAACATGCCGGAGCACACTAGAGCGCAGAAGCCCACGGAATAGCAGTGTATATCACATAAGTCTAAACCACCGTATCCTAACCCCACCACTCGTAACACATCCAAACGTAGCATAGTTCAACCTAACGTGCCGATGCAACTATTGCTGGCCTCCCCATGTGCAAGTAGAATATGCTAGAGCGCAGCAGGGCGCAGAAACCCACCGCACAGCAGTGATTTGCAGAAAAGTCGAAATAATCATAGCCTAACCTGTCATAACCTAAACTAAGCAAACGTAACCTAGCTCAAGCTATAGTGCTGAGACCACCATTGCTGGCCTCCCTAAATCCAAGCAGAGTGTGATAGCGAACAGAAGAGCGCAGATGTACGTAGAATAGCAGCTTATAGCACAGACGTCAGAGCTATCCTTATTTAACACAACGTAACCTAACATAGCCAAACGTAATGTAACTCAACCTAACGTGCGGCGACCACCACTGCCCCCGGGATTCAAGCAGTGTATAGTGGAGCAATGTAGATCACACAAATCCACCAAATATTAGTTTATAGCACAAGAGTCAAAGGTATGCTATCCTAACAAGGCCAAACGTATCATAAACTAGCGCAACTTGTTTCAGACTAACGTCCGGAGAGCAACACTGCTGGCAAC
The DNA here is from genome assembly GCF_001483705.2 of Eufriesea mexicana. NCBI lineage: Eukaryota > Metazoa > Arthropoda > Insecta > Hymenoptera > Apidae > Eufriesea > Eufriesea mexicana. The sequence goes on from NW_016910353.1 coordinate 326,573, forward strand.
CCCACAGCCAAGCAGAATATACTAGAGTACAGCAGAGCGCAGGAATCCACTGATAGCAGTGTATACCACAAAAGTCAAAGGCATCCTAACCAAACATGACCAAACCTAGCCAAACCAAACCCAACGTTACTTACGCGAACGTGCCACTGCCACAGTTGCTAGCCTGCCCAGAGACAAGCGGAACACACTAGTGGAGAGTAGAACGTAGAAATCCATATAATCGCAGTGTATATGAGAAAGGTCAAAGCTGCCCAAGATTAACCCAAAGTAACAGAACGTAGCCTAACATTGACTAATTCAACCTTACGTGCCGAGACTGCTGTTATTGCCCTCCACAGAGCCAAGCAGGGCATACTAGGGCACAGTAGATCGCAGAGATCCACCGAGCAGCAGTGTGAAGCACAAAAGTTAAAGCTATGCTGAACAAACTTATCCTGAGGCAACCCAACCGAACGTAACCTGAGTCAACGTAACCTGCCGGGACTACTATTTGCTGGCCTTCCCAGAGCCAAGCTGAAAACATTATAGCACTGCAGGGAGCAGAAATCAGTCAAATAGCGGACTATGGCACTAAAGACAAAGCTATCTTCCCCTAACATAAACAACCCTAGCATAACCGAACGTAACCTATCTAAATTCAACGTGCCGGGACCGCTATTGCTGGCCTCCCCAGAGCCAAGCAGCACATGCTGGAGCACAGAAGAGCGCAGAGATCCACCGAATAGCAGTGTACAGCACAAAAGTTAAATGTATCCTTACAAAACGTAGAAAAACCCAAACGAACCGAAAATAGACTGACTCACCTTATCTTGCTGAGACCACTCTTGCTGGGCTTGCCAGACCCAACCCGAAAGCAATAGAGCTCTGTAGGGCGCAGGAATCCTCCTAATAGGAGACTATGGCACTAAAGTCGAAGCTATCCTCTCCTAACCAAACCAATCTTAACATCACCAAACGTAACCTAACTCAACATAACGTGCAGCGAACACTACTGCTGGCCTCCGCAGAGCCAAGCCGAACGCTTTAGTGGAGGGTAGAGGACAGATATCAATAGGACCGCATTCTATATTGGAAGATTCAAAAATACACAAACCTAACCCAAACCAGCACAACATAACCAAACATAGCCTGACTCAACCTATAGTACCGAGACTGCTGTTGCTGCCCTCCCCAGAGCCAAGCAGGACACACTAGATCACAGTAGAGCGCAGAAATCCACCGAACAGCAGTGTACAGCACCAAGTTAAAGGCATCCATGCCAAGCGCTGCCTAAGCCAACATAACTGAACGTAGCATGACTCAACATAACGTGCCGAGACCAATATTGCTGGCCTTCCCAGAGACAAGCTCAAAGTATTAAAGCATTCTAGGGCGCAGAAATCCACGTAACAGCAGACTACATCACTGAAGGGGAAGCTATCCACCCCCGAACATAACCAGTCGTATCAGGACCAAACCTAAGATAACCGATACTAACGTGCCGTGACCACCACTGCTGTCCTCCCCCTTCAGGACTCAAGCAGAACATATTGCTGGGGAGTAGATCGCAAAAATCCATAGAATCGCAGAGTATATCAGAGAAGTCAAAGCTCCCCGAGCCAAACCAAGCAAACAGAACGTTACCACACTTAGCCTAGTTTAACCTAACGTGCCGAGACAGCTATTACTCGCTTCCCACAGCCTAGCAGGAAATGCTACAGCACAGCAGAGCGCAGAAGTCCACCGATATCAGTGTACAACAAAAAACTTGAAGCTACCATAACCAAACTTGTTATAGCTCAGCCAAGCCGAAAGTAACTTAACTCAGCATAACGAGCCGACACCTCTATTGCCGGCCTCCACAGAGCCAAGCTGAGGGCACTGGAGCACTGCGGGGCGCAAAAAACCACCTAATATCAGACGATGGCGCTAAAGTCCAAGCTACCCTCTCCTAACTAACTCAAACTTAACTTAACCATACTAAGCCTATCAGAAAATAACGTGCAGCGAACACAACTGCTTGCCTCCGCAGAGCAAGCAGAACTCATTCGTGGAGAGTAGAGCACAGATATCCATAGACCCGCAGTGTATATCGAAAGAGTCAAAATTACCCATACCTAACAAAAACCAACAGGACATAGCCAAACATGGCCTATGTCCAAATTACGCGCCGAGGCGGTCAATTGCTGACATGCCTTGAGACAAGCAGGACATACCAGAACACAGTAGAGCGCAGAAATCCATCGAATAGCATTGTAAAGCACACAAGTTGGAGCAATCATAGCCAAACATAGCGTAACCCAACCTAACAGATCGTAGCCCGACACATCGTGACGTGTCGAGACCACTATTGCTGGCCTTCACAGAGCCAAGGTGAGGATATTAGAGCGCTGTATGACGCTGAGATCCACCCGAGAGCAGATAATAGCGCAAAGGTCAAACTACGTGTCCTAACCTAACCAATCGTGACATAACCAAACGTAACCTAGCTCAACCTAACGTGCCGCGACCACTATTTCTGACCTCCCCAGAGTCAAGCGGAGAACACTAGTGGAGAGTAGGATCCTGAAATCGGTAGAATCGCAGTGTACATCAGAAAAGTTAAAGCGATCCGGACAAAACTTTGCCTGACCCAACCTAACCGAACGTTACCGGACACAACATAACGTGCTGAGGCCACTATTGCTGGCATTCTCATAGCCAAGTTGAAAGCATTAGAGTACTGTATGGCGCAAACATCCACCTAATAGCAGATAATAGCACTAAAGCCAAAACTACACTCTCCTAACCTATCCAAACGTAACATAACAAAACGTAACCTACCTAAACCCTACGTGCCGCGATCAATATTGCTGGCCATCGCAGATACAAGCAGAACACATTTGTGGAGAGTAGAAGGCATGAGTCCACAGAATCGCAGTGTACATTAGAAAAGACAAGGCTATCCAAGCCTAACCTAAACCACTAGAACATGTCCAAGCATTGCTTACCTCAACCTAACGCGCCGGGACCGCTATTGTTGCCCTCCCCAGAGCCAAGCCGGGCATACTAGAGCACTGTAGAGTGCAGAAATTCACCAAGCAGCAGTGCACAGCACAAAAGGTAAATCTACCCTGACCTAACTTAGCCTGCCCAACCTAACCGAACGTAACGTGTCTCGACGTACCCTGCAGTGGCCACTGTTGCTGGCGTTCCCAGAGCCAAGCCGAGAATATTAGAGTACTGTAAGTCGTAGGAATCCACATAATAGCAGAGTATACCAGCAACATCAAGGCTACCTCTGCTACCCTAACCAAACCTAACACAGCCAAACGTCACCACGCGCTATCTCTCTTGCCGCGAGCACTATTGCCGGCCTCGAGGGAGCCAAGTAGAAACCATTAGCGGAGAATAGAGCGTAGAAGTCCATTGAATCGCTGTGTATATCAGAAAAGTCATAGTTACCCGAACCTGACCCAAACCAACACAAGATAGCCAAACATAACATAACTCAGCCTAACGTGCCGAAACAGATATTGCTGCCCTTCCCAGAGACAAGCAGGAAATACTAGATCACAGTAGGGCGCTGCAATCCACCGGATTGTAGTGTACAGCACAAAAGTTGAAGCTATCTTAACCAAACATCGCCAAACCCAACCTATCCGAACGTAAACTGACTCAAAACTACGTGCCGAGGCCACTATTGCTGGACTTCCCAGATCCAAGCTGAATATATTAAAGCACAGTAGGGAGCAGAAAACCGCCTAGTACCAGACTACAGCACTAAAGTCAAAGCCATTTTCTGCTAACCTGACGTACCGTAACACAACCACACATAACCCAACTGAGCCTAACTGGCCGCGAGCTTTATTTCTTGCCTCCACAGCGTCAAGCTGAATATGATGGCGGAGAGAAGGACGCAGAAATCCATGGAATCGCAGTGTATATCGGAAAAGTCAGAGATACGCAAACATAACACAGTCCAACGGAACGTAGCCGAACATAGCCTAACTCAAACTTATGTGCCGAGACTGTTATTGTTACCATCCCCAGAGCCAAGCATGGCATATTAGATCTCCGAAGAGCGCAGAAATCCACCGAATAGCAGTGTGCAACACAAAAATTAAAGCTATTCTAGCCAAACTTGGCCAAAACCAACCTAACCGAACGTAACCTGGCTCAACACGACGTGCCGAGATCAATATTGATGGCCTTCCCAGATACAAGCTGGAAAATATTAGAGCACTCTAGGGAGCAGAAATCCACGTAAGAGCAGACTGCATCAACAAAGAAGAAGCTGTCCTCTAGTAACCTATCCAATCGTAACAGGACCAAACCTAATTTAACTCATCTCAACGTGCCGCGACCACCACTGCTGGCCTCCCGATCGACAAGCAGATCATGTTGCTGGAGAGTTGTTTGCAGAAACCCATAGGATCGCAGCGTATAACATAAAAGTCTATCCTACGCATACCTAACCCAAACTAACTGAACGTAACCAAGCATAGCCCGCCTTAACCTAACTTGCCGAGGCCGCTATTGTTGCCGTCCCCGGAAACAAGCATGACATACTAGAGCACAGTAGAGCGCAGAAATCCACAGAATAGCAGTGTACTGCACAAGAGTTGGACATATCCTGCCCATACTTACCCAACCCGGCATAACCGAACCTAAACTGACACAACATAACGTGCCGAGCAAATTATTGCTGGCATTCCCAGAGCCAAGCTGAAAACGTTAAATCACTGTAGGGAGCAGAGATAAACATCATAGCAGACTACAGCACTCAAGTCAAAGCCATCCTCTCCACACATAACCAAACGTGACATAACCAAACATATCCCATCTCAACCTATCCCGTCGCGACCACTATTGCTTGCCTACCCAGTGTCAAGCGGAACATGTTAGGGGAGAGTAGAACGCAGAGATCCATATAATCGCAGTGTATATCAGAAAAGTCAAAGATACCCAAGCCAAACCCAAAGCAACTGAAAAAAACCATACATAGCCTGACACAAACTAACGTGCCGGGACCGCTATTGTTGCCCTCCCCAGAGCCAAGCAGGACGTACTAGAGCACTGCAGGGTGCAAAAATCCACCGAATAGCAGTGTACAGCACAAAAGCTAAAGCTATCCTGCCAAAATTTATCCTGGCCCAACCTAACCGAACGTAGCCTGACTCATCATAACGTACCGACACCACTGTTGCTGGCCTTGCCAGAGGCAAGCTGAAAATATTAGAGCACTGACGGGCGCAGAAATTCACATAATAGCATGCTATAGCACTAAAGTCAAAGTTATCCTCTCCAAACCTAACCAATCGAAACATAACGAAACGTAACCCTCCTAAACCAAACGTGCCGCGACCTCTATTGCTAGCCCCCACAGAGTCAAGTAGAACACATTAGTGGAGGGTAGAGGGCAGAAAATCAATGAATCGCAGTGTATATCAGGAAAGTCCAACCTGCCCTTACCTAACCCAAACTAACTGAACTTAACCAAACATAGCATAGCTTAACCTAACGTGCCGAGGCCGCTATTGCTGCCCTTCCCAGAGCCAAACAGGGCATACTAGAGCACAGTAGATAGCAGAAATCCGCCGAATAGCAGCGTGCAGCACAAAAGTTAAAGCCATCCTGACCAAACTCAGCCTTACCCAACCCATCCGAACGTAACCTGACACATTTTAAAGATCCGAGACCACTATTGCTGGCATTGCCGGAGCCAAGCTGAAAACATTAGAGCACTGTAAGGTGCAGAACCCCACCTAATATAAGACTATTGCATTGAAGGCATAGCTATCCTCTCCTAACATAGAGAATCGTAACATAACCGAACGTATCCTAACATACACAGACGTGCCGCGACCACTATCTCTGGCCTCCCCAAAGCCAGTCAGGACGTGCTAGAGCGCAGGAGAGGGCAGAAATCCAATGAATAGCTGCGTACAGCACAAAAGTTGAATCCACCGTGTCCAATCTTTGCCTAACCCAACCTGGACGAACGTAACCGAACTCACCATTACGAGACGAGACTACCATTTCTCGCCTTGCCAGAGCCAAGCTGAAAATATTAGAGCACTGTAGGGCGCCGCAGTCCACCTGATAGCAGAAAATAGCACTGAGGTCATCGCTATTATCTCCTAACTTAACCAAACGTAACCTAACTCAACCTAATGTGCCGCGGCCGCTATTGCTGGTCTCCGCAGAGTTATGCTGAAAGCGTTAGTGGAGAGTAGAACACACATGTCCATATAATCGCAGTCTTTATCAGAAAAGTCAAATCCACCCAAGCCTAACCCAAGTACATATCCATACATAGCCTGACACAACCAAACTTGCCGAGACCGCTATTTTTGCTCACCACAGGGACAAGCAGGTTATACTAGAGCGGAGTACAGCGCAGAAATCCACCGAAAAGCTGCGTACAGCAAAAAAGTTGAAGCTACTCTGACGAAACTGAGCCCGACGTGACATAACCGTGCCTAAACTGACTCGACATAACGTGCCGAGAGCACTATTGCTGGCCTTGCCATAGCCAGGCTGTAAATATTAGAGATCTGTAGGGCGCAGGAATCCAACTAATAGCAGACTATAGCACTTGAGTCACAGTTGTCCTCCCCTAACCAAAAGAACCGTAATTTAACCAAACGTATCCTAGCTTACACTAACGTGCCGTGACCACTATTACTGGCATCCCCAGAGCCAAGCTGAAGATGTTAGAGCAATGTATGGTGCAAGAGTCCACATAATAGCAGAACATGGCACTAAAGGTAAAGCTATCCCCTCTTAACCTCACCAATCGTAACTTAACCAAACGTAACATAGCCCATCCTAACATGCCGCGGCAACTATTGCTGGCCTCCCCGGAGCCGAGAAAACACATTAGTGAAGAGTGGGACTTAGAAAATCATAGAATCGCAGTGCATGTGGGAAAAGTCAGAATTACCCAAACATAACCCAACCCAACAGAACATAATCGAACATAAACTTACTCCACATAACTTGCCGAGAGCGCCATTGCTCCATTCCCAGAGTCAAGCAGGTCATACTATAGCACAGTACAGCGTAGAAATCCAACGAAGAGCCGCGTACAGCGCGAGAGTTTAATCTACCCTGACAAAGCTTAGCCTGCCGCAACCTAACCGAACGTAACCTGACACAACGTTACGTGCAGAGGCCTCTATTGCTGGCATTCACAGAGCCAAGCTGAAAGCATTGGAGCTCTGTACGGCGCAGGAATAAACCTAATATCAGACTACAGCGCTAAAGCCTCTCCTAACCTAACCAACCGTAACATAACCAAACGTGACATAGCTAAACCTAACGTGCCGATGGCGCTATTGTTTCCCTCCCCTGAGCCAAGCTGGACATACTTGAGCACAGCAGAGCGCAGAAATACTCCGCATAGCAGTGTACACCCCAAAAGTTAAGGCTACCCTGTCCAAACTTAGCCTAACCCAAGCTAACAGAACGCAGCCTGACAAACCATAATATGCCAAGGCCAACCTTGCTGGACTTGCCAGAGACATGCCGAATATATTAGTGCATCGTAGGGCGCAGAGATCTCCATAACAGCAGGATACTGCACTTAAGACAAAGCTATACCCTCCTAAGCTAGCCAATCGTAACATGACCGAACCAAACCTAACCCAACCTAACGTGCCGCGAACACAATAGCTTACCTCCCCAGAGTCAAGCAGAATATATTAGTGGAGTCAAAGCTACCCGAGTCTGAACTAAACCACCTGAACATAACCAAACACAGCATAATCCAACCTAACGTGCCAAGACCGCTACTGCTGCCTTCGCCATTGACAAACAGGACATACTGGAGGACAGTAGGGCGCAGGAATCCACCGAAAAGCAGTATACAGCACAAAAGATAAGGCCTTTCTGATCAAACTTAGCCTTACCCAGCCTAACCGAACGTAACCTGACTTGTCATAACGTGCCGAGACAACAATTGATGGCCTTCCCAGAACCAGGCTGAAAATATTGTAGCACTGCACGGAGCAGAAGTCCACCCCACAGCAGAATATAGCACTAAAGTCGAACCTGTCCTCTACTAATCTGGCCAAACGTAATATAGCCAAACGTAACGTAGCTCAACCTAACTTGCAGAGGCCGCTACTGTTGCCTTCCCCAGAGGCAAGCAGGACATACTAGGGCACAGTAGAGCGCAGAAACCCACATAATATCAGCGTACATCGCAAAAGTAAAAGTTGTCCTGACCAGATATTGCCAAACAGAACCTAACCGAACGTAACATATCTCAACATAACGTGCCGAGACCACGGTTGCTGGCTTTCCCAGAGCCGAGCTGAAAATATTATAGGACCGTTGGGGGCAGAAATCAACCTAACTTCAGACTGCTGCAGCAAAGTCAAAGCTGACCTCTACTAACCTATCCAACCGTAACGTAAACGTACGTAACATAACTCAACCTAACATGCCGAGACCGCTATGGTTGCCCTCCCCAGAGCCATGCAGGTCATAATAGAACACAGTAGAGCGCACAAATCCAACGAGTGGCAATGTACAGCACAAAAGATAAACCTACCCTGACCAGACTTAGTCTGATCCAACCAAACCGAAAGTAACCTGTCTCATGGTAAAGTGCCGAGACCATTATTGCTGGCCTTTCCCGAGTTTAGCTGATAATACTAATGCACAGTAGGGAACATAAATCCACGTATCAGAAGACTATACCGCTAGTGTCAAAGCTACCCTCTCCGAACCTAACCAAACGTAACATAACCAAACGTAACCTAAGTCTACCTGACGTGCCGCCAAGGCTATTGCTGGCCTCCACAGAGCAAAGCAGGACACATTAGTGGTGAGTAGAACGCGGAAATCCATGGAATCGCAGTGTGCATCAGGAAAGTCATAGCTTCCCAAGCCTAACCCAAACCAAGAGGGCATAACCAAACATAGCCTATCACTAACTAACGTTCCGAGACCGCTATTGCTGCCCACCCCACAGCCAAGCAGCACATACTAGAGTAAAGTAGAGCGCAGAAATCCGCCGAATAGCTATGTACAGCAAAAAAGTTAGAGCTACACTGACCAAACTTTTCCCGACCCAACATAGCCGAACGCACCTGACTCAACCTGACGTCCCGCGACGAATATTGCTGGCCTCCACAGAACCAAGCAGAACACATTAATGGAGGGTAGAACGCAGAAATCCATAGAATCGCGGTGTACATACGTGAAGTCGAAGCTACCCAAACCAAACCCAAACCAACAGGACATAACCAAACTTAGCCTAACTAAACATAACAGACCGATACCACTATTTCTGGCCTGCCCAGAGCCAAGCAGTACATATTAGAGTGGGCGCAGCGCAGAAATCCATAGAATCGCTGTTTATAGCATAAAAGTCAATGCTACCCAAACCTAGCCTGGGCCAACGTAGCTCAGCCAAACGAAGCCTAGCTCAGCGCAACGAGCTGCGACAGCTATAGTTGGGCACCCCATGGCCAAGCAGAATATAGTACAGCACAGTAGAGCACAGAAATCCTCCGAAAAATTGTGTATACCACGAAAGTCTATGCTACCCGCACATAACACACACAAACGTATCCATACCAAACGTAGCCTAATTCAACCTAACGTGCCGAGACCACCGTTGGTGGCCTCCACTGAGCCGAGCAGAGTGTAGTAAAGCCAAGTAAGGCGCAGAAAGCCGCCACATAGCAATATAATTCACAAGAGTCAAAGGTAACACAACCTAACCATACCTAACCTAACCAAACCAAGCGTGGAATGAATAGACCTAACGAGCCAATGCCTCTACTTCTGCCCTCCTCAGAGCAAAGCAGAACATATTAGAGCAGAGTAGAGCGCAGAAATACGTAGAATCGCAGTGCATAGCACAATAGTCGAATCTACCACAACCTTACCTAACCAAGAGTTATCTAACCAGACGTAGCATAGCTCAACCGATCTTGCCGCGACTACTATTCCTGGCGTCCCGGGAGACAGACAGAGTTTGAAAGCGCACAGTAGAGCGCAGAAGTCCATAGAATAAGAGTCGGTAGTTCAAAGGTCAGTGCTATCCCTAACTAACCCAGCGTAGCCTAATATATCCAAGAGTAACATAACTCAATCAAACGTGCCGCGAACACTATTGCTGGCCACCCTAGAGCCATGAAGAACATATCGGACGAGAGTAGGGCGCAGAAGTCCATACGATCGCAGTGTACAGCGGAAAAGTCATAGATGTCCACAGATATCCTATGCTAACGTAAGCTAACCAAACGTAATCTAGCTCAGTATAGCATCTCGCGGGCACACTTTCTCGCATCGGCAGTGCAAAGCAGAGCATATTAGAGCTCACTAGCGCGGAAAAATCTCCCGAATGCGAGTATTTAGAACAAAAGTCACAGCTATCACAGCCAAACATAGCCAAACCAAGAATAATCAAGCGAAGCATGACAGAACCTAACGTGCCGCGACCACTATTCCTGGCCTCCGCAGAGACGGGCGGAACATATTAGATAAGAGTGGAGCGCAGAAATCAATAGAGTTCCAGTGAATGGCAGATAGGTCAAAGCCACACAAACCTAGCCCGTGTCGACGTATCCTAACCAAACGTAACACAACTCAACCTATCGTGTCGCGGCCGCCACTTCTGGCCTCCCTAGAGCAAAGCAGGGCATATTAGAGCACAACAGAGGGCAGGTATCCACCGAATAGAGGTGCATAGCACGAAAGTCACAACCACCCTAACCAATCTTGACCTGCCATTACCTAACCGAACGTAACCTAACACAACATGTCGTGCCACGACCGCCATTGCTGGCCTCCCCAGAGTCGAGTAGAGTATAGTAGAGCAACGAAGAGCGCTGGAATCATCTGAATAGCAGTGTACAGAACAAAAGTCAAAGCGGTCCCCTTCTAACATAACCAAACTTAACATTACCATACACAACGTACATCCGCCTAATTTGCCGAAATCAGTACAGATGGCCTCCGTATATCCAAGCAGGATATACTAGAGTACAGTAGAGCGTAGAAATCCGCCGCAAAGCAGTTTATATCGCAAAAGACAAATTCATCCTAACCAAATTTATGGTAGCCCAACCAAACCAAACGTAGCACAGCTGAACCACACGTGCCACGACCATTACTGCTGATCCCCTAGGTCACAGTAGAGCGCAGGAATCCGCCGAATAGCAGTGTATGGCACAAAAGTCAAAGCAATCCTCTCCTATCCCAACCAACTCTGACATACACAAACGTAACATAGGTCACCCTAACGTGCCGCGACCGCTATTGCTGGCCTCCGCAGAGCAAAGCAGTACATACTAGAAGATGTAGAGCGCAGAAATCCATAGAACCGCTGTGTATAGTAGAAAAGTCATAGCTATACGAACCGAGACCAGACAAACATAACCTAACCAAGCGAATCCCAACTCAACGTATCTTCACACGACCACTATTGCTGGAACCCCAGGGCCAAGCAGAACATGTCAGAGCACAGTAGACAACAGAAATCCGCCGAAAAACGGTGTATACCACGAAAGTCATATCTATTCAAACCCATCCCAGGAGAACGTTACATATCCAAACGCAGCCTGGCCAACCTAACCAGCGGCGCCCACTATTGCTGTCTTCCCGAGAGTCGCGCGGGGTACAGCGTAGCAATGTAGAGCGCAGAAATCCTCCGAAGAGAAATGTATAGCACAAAAGTCAAGTTCATCCTATCGTAACGTGTCCAAACGTAATATAACCAAACGTAACCGAACCTAACGTAATGCGCCGAGGACACAATTGCTGAGCTCCACAGGGACACGCAGAACTTGCTGGAGTACGGTAGAGCGCAGGGGTACAACGAATTGCTGTGGACAGCACAAAAGTCAAAGCTATCCTCTCCAAACCTAGCCAGTCGTAACATTAGCAAACGTATCCTAACTCAACCTAATGTGTCGAGAGAGCTATTGCTGACCTCCGCAGAGGAAAGCAGTACATATGGGAAGAGAGCAGGTCGCAGAAATCCATAGAACCTCAGCGTAGATCGGAAATGTCAAAGACATTCAAACCTAACACAAACAAGCATAAACTTACCTAACGTAGCCATACCCGACGTAACGTGCAGCGACCACCATTGCAGGCATCCCCAGAGACTAACAGGAAAGAGTAGAGCACGGTAAAGGGCAGGAATCTACCGAATGACAGTGTATAGCACAAAAGTCAACGCCACCCTAACCAAACGTAGCCTGACCTATCCTAACCAGACGTAACCGATCAAAGCCTATCGTGGCACGATCTCCATTGCTGGCCTCCCTGGATTCGAGTACAGTATAGTAGCGCAATGGAGAGCGCGGGGATCCTCCGAATAGCAGTTTGCAGCACAGAAGTCAAGGTTATACTATCCTATCCTAACCAAACGTAACATGTCCAAACGTGACCTAACAAAACCTAACGTGTCTAGACCACTATCACTGGCCTCACAATCGCCAAGCAGAACATAACAGCGGAGAGTGGGGCGCTGAAGTCAATAGAATGGCAGTGAATAGCAGAAGGGTCAAGGCTATCCAAACCTAACCCATGCTAACGTAACCTGACCAAACGTAACGTAGCTAAGCCTAACGAGCCACGCCGACAACTTCTGGTATCCCCAGAGAAAAGCATGGCATATTAAAGCACAACTGATGGGAGCAATCCAACGAACAGCAGTGCATAGGACGAAAGACAAAGCTATCCTAACCAAACCTAACATAACCTAATCTACCTAACGAAACCTACCACAACCTAACGTGCCACGGCCAATATTGCTGGAACCCCGAGAATCGTGCTTAGCATAGTAGAGATATCTAGAATGCAGATATCCACCGAATAGCTGTGTATAGCGCAAAAGTCAGAGACATCATCTCCTAACCTAACCAAACTTGACATAATCAACGTGCCTAGAGCACGATAGCTGGCCTCCGCATAGCGGAGCGGAATATACTAGAGCTCAGTGCAGCGTAGATATCCAGAGAATAGCAGTGTATAGCGCAAAAGTACGAGCCATCCTAATCGAACATGTCATAACATAACCAAATAGAACGTAGCATAGCTGAAACAACCGTGCCACGACCTCTATTGCTAGCGTGCCCAGAGACATGCAGAACATATTAGAGCACAGTAGCGCGCAGAAATCCACCGAATAACAGTGTATGGCGCAAAAGTCAATGCAATCCTATCATAACCTAACCAAACCTTGCATAACCGGAGGTAGCATAACACAATCTAACGTGTCACGACCATCATTCCTGACGTCCCCAGAGACAATCAGTCTGTCATAGCGCACAGTAAAGAGCAGAGGTCGATAGAATCGCAGTGCATAGCACAATAGTCGAAACTAACCTCTCCTAACATAATCAAACGTAACGCGGCAGAGCGTAGCCAAGCTCAACTTAACGTGCCGTGTCCCCAATTGCTTGCTTCTCCAGAGCCATGCAGAACCTACTAGAGCAAAGTAGAACGCAGGAACCCACAGCACTGCAGTTTACAGTGCAAAATTCAAAGATGTCCTGGCCAAACCTAACCATACATGACAAAACCGAACGTAACCTATATCATCCTATTGTGCCCACACAACTATTGCTGACCTGCCCAGAGGGAAGCTGGACATGTTAGAAGAGAATAGAGCGCTGAAGTCCACATGATGGCAGCGTGTGGCACAAATGTCAATGATAACCTAGCCTAACCCAAACAAACCTAACCTCGCCTAGAGTAACCTAATACAAACTAACAAGCCGCGGCCACTATTTCTGCCCCCCCCCCCCCCGAGCAAAGCAGAGAAGATAAGGTCACAGTAGAGCGCAGAAATCCGCGGAATAGCAATGTATAGCACAATTGTCAGAGCCATCCTGACCAAACCAGACAAAACCCGACCCAACCAAATGTAGAATAACTAATCCTGACGTGCCGCGAACACAATTGCTGGCTTCCCTAGAGAGGAGCAGAATATGATACAGCACAGTAGAGCACAGGAGTCCATCGGATGTCAGTGTTGAGCACATGTATCAAAGCTATCATAGCCAAACCCAACCAAAACTAACGAAACCAAACGTAACCGATGACAAGCTAAGGTGCCGCGACCAGTGCTGCTAGCCCCCCACAGTGCCAAGCAGAGCGTAACAGGGGAGAGTAGACCGCAGAAATCTATAGAACCGCTGTATGTAGTTGAAAAGTCGAAGCTCTCCCATCCTAACCTAACCAAACGTAACGTAAGCAAACGTAGCTTAACCATTCCTATCGTGCCGAGATCACTATTGCTGCCCCCGTCAGAGCCATGCGGAACATATTTGATGAGAGTAGAGCGCAGATATCCATGGAATTGCAGTGCATAGCTCAATAGTCGAAGTTACTCTATCCTGACATAGTCAAACGTAACATCTCCGAACGTAGTTTAACTCAAACTAACGCGCCGAGAACACAATTGCTGGCCTCCACAACGCCAATCAGTGCATATTAGAGCAGAGTAGAGCGCAGAAATCCAACGAGTAGCAGTGCACATCACAAAAATCAAAGCTATCCTCTCCTAGCCTAACCAAACGTAACATAAGCAAGCGTAACGTAACACAACTCGACGTGCAACGAAAGCTATTGCTGGCCGCGCGAGAGCTAAGCAGAGTATAGCAGAGAAATGTGGACCGCTGAAATCGCTCTAACAGCAGTGTGTAGCAAAATGTAGGAGGTACCGGAACATAATCTGACCTAAGCTGACATAGTCAAACGTATCCAATCCAAACCTAACGTGCCTAGCCCTCAACTGCTGTACTCCCCACCTTCCAGCAGGGTGTATTAGAGGAGAGTAGAGCGCAGAGTTCCATAGAGCGGAAGTTAATTGCACGGAACTCAAAGATATCATAACACAATCGACACAAATCTAACATAACCGAGCATAGCCTAGCGCATCCTAACGCGCCGCGGCCACTATTTCAAGCATTCTCAGATCAAAGCACGGGATATCACGTCACAGTAGAGCGCAGAGGTCCACTCAATAGCAGTGTATAGCACGAAAGTCAAAGCTATCCTGTCTTTTTTTTCCTTCACGTGGGGGAAATCTTCCAAAGATATCCGGACCCCTTAGGTGAGGGGGTGGGGTTATGTGGGATTTTACCCACCAAAACCCCACGATGGCCAGCCCATCGCATTTCGGTGCGCCCTGGACTTCGCGGCGACGCAATTGCCAGGACACCCCCGCGACGAAACTGCAGTTACCTCGAGGCGCGACGTGAAATCCCACCCGAAACGATCACGTCCATGCGTGCCATTACAGGCACACACAACACGCATACCACCGCTCCGCAACGCACGCATACCCTACGAACGCATACCCCTACACGCCAGCCCGTGGTCACCCTGACCCAGGTTACAAAAGGAGAGAGAGACGGCCTCCCCGGCCGTACGTACATGGCCGCTCGCGTAGGCGGAGGTCTAACGCGTTAACGCAGCCGGCAGTGCGCGCGACGCCAAGCGGCGCCGCGCTTGCAGCCTCCGCAGCTCTGCGCACGAGAAGCACGCGCAACGCTCGCGGGCTCTCTCCGCGGCCTCCTTCTGTAACATAACCGCCTCGCAGAAGGGGCCACCGCACGCCACGCACCTAAGCCCTCCGTCATCCTCGCCGCGACGACGGTGAGTGAAATGCCCCGACCCACCGCGCAACAAGGAACCCGGCGCTCGCGAGCCCACGACGGACACACTTCCAGCGTGCGCTGCGCCGTGTCCCGCCCTTCCCCAGTGATGACTACGCGTCTCACGTTCCCGCTGGACACGACACAGGTACTACCCGAAGCACCCGTGCCCGGTTAGCACCTATGTCAGCCGGAAAGTGTGCCGCTGCGCACCAAAGCATCCGGCACGGGCAGCACAGCCACTATCGTCCGGTGCGGCCGGCTGCTCGCCTTCCTCAGCCGAGCTCGCCAGGCGGTCATCACGGACTGTCGGAACCTTCGCCTCAACGAAACGGCCCCTTCTTCAGGAGCACCGCCGCCGCCAGCGTGTAGTAGTCCGTAGATACTGGCCTTTCCCACCGCTTGCAGTTCGAACGGCGGAACACCCACCAGGACCATCGCCGCCTCGTGGGATATCGTGCGGTAACCGCCCACGACCCAGATCGCCATCCAACGAGTAACGCGCGGGAGAATCGCCAGACTGCGTGGACTATCATCCAGGTCGTTCGCCCCGATCTGAGCCCCGTAAAGTGCCACCGAGCGACCGACTCCCATGTAGAGGCGGAGCTCCTTCCCGTCTGGTCCACACAGGTTGGGCTAGCAGGCGACAGAGCACCCCAGGCGTACGTTCCAGGCGTACTTCCAGCGCGAGAAAATGCTCGTCGAACCTCCAGTGGCTATGGAGGACGAGACCGAGAAATTTCATGCGGTTCCGAACCACGGCCACGACGTTACCCACGCGCATCTGAGACTTGGGCGGTTTCCCGTGGAGCCGATGGCAAACCCACATTGCCTCGGGCTTCTCGGGGGAGATACTCAACCCCGGCCGCTGGATGCTATTCGCGACGAGGGCCACGCCGCTTTTCCGCGCGCAGCGTGTCCTGCTCCCAACTCGACCCGGCAGCCTTCACCAGCGTGTCTTCCGCGTAGCAGCTCAGGCTCTGGCCGCGGGGGAGGGGAGTGCGCAACACGGCGTCGCACGCGAGGTCCCAGTTGATCGGCCCGAGTACCGATCACTGTGGAACTCCGCAGTTCGTCGCCCGCACGACGGTCGGGTATCGTCCAGGATACTCGATCAAGCGCTCCGCCAAATAGACGCCGACCACCGTCATCATGTATCGGGGAACTCTGTGGTACAACGGGGCACACCGGATGGCGGCCCAGGGAAGGGTGTTGAAGGCTTTGGCGATATCCACACCGACCACCAGCACCGTCCCGCCCCGGTCAACGGCAGCCACCGTCAGGGTACGAACGCGCTTAATCGCGTCGATCGCCAACCAACACTGCCGGAATTCGAAATGGCTGACGCTGTGACCGGGGCTCACGTCCGTTAAATGGTCTCGGACGCGGGCAGCTAGAACGCGCAGGAATGGCTTGCCCGCGTCGTTGAGTAAGCATATCGGACGGTATACCTTCGGAGAGTCCGGCGGCTTCCGTGGTTTCGGGATCAGCACGAAACACGCTCACCTTCAACGTGCCGGGAAGCGAAGGTCCTGAGGCAGCTATCGAACAGCCGTCGCGCATTGTCACCCCACGCCTCCAGAACCAGTGCAAAGGCTCGGCCTGGGATGCCGTCCGGTCCGGGGGCGGTGCTCCTCGCCTAATCCTAACGACCGCACGGCACAACTTCTCGCGCGAGGCCACCAGCTCGTCGGACCACCCAACCAGTTCCGACCGCACTGCAGCGGGTTGCACCCGATCCACCGCCACCACAGGGAAGAGTGTGTCGATCACCCGCCGCAGGAGTTCGTGGTACATACGCTCCGTCACGGGGGTCGCCCATGCCCTTATCTTCCCCATTACTAATTTATAGGGGCGTCCCCACGGATCGCTTTCGAACGTCGCGAGGAGTTTGTCCCATTACCGAGATTTGGCTCTGCGAATCTCCCTCCGGAGATCGCCCACCGCGGACCGGTAGTCGAGATAGTGGCGCGCCATTTCCTCGGCGTACACCGCGCGTCGTCGACGACGCGCCCGGTTGTACTGGCGACGTGCGAGCAAGCAGAGCTCCCGGAGCTGCACGATTTCGGCCGACCACCAGTGCACTGCACCCCGCGAATGTGGCTCCCTCACCGGCGGCATGGAGACGTCGTACGCGCGCGTCGTCGACGCCATTAGCCGCTCCGCCCCTAACCCCGCTTCGTCGGTTTCGCGCCCGACGGCCCCATCCGCCCAGGCGACGACCGGGACGGCCGCGGCGAGGAGGTCGCGGTCGATGCGCCAGAGCGCCCATCGCGGGGCGGTGGCGTGTTTCCCGCTCGGTGGCTCGTGACCGGTGCGCGGAGTGACGGTAAACATTATGGTGGCGTGGAGGTGTTCACTAAGCGTTCCCAGCTCCACCGCCACACTCCACGCTGTGACCCGCCGCACAGCTGCCGGCGATGCGAACGACAAGTACACGATGGTCGTGCCGTTCCAACGGGAGCACGTGCTTACGGAATCCCGGTTGAGCAGCCGGAGATCCAACCCCGCGCCCCAATCTTGCAGGGCCTCGCCCCGATGGTCTGTTCGCAGGGAAGCCCTCGCCAGGCTGTGGGCGTTGATGCCCCCCAGGACCAGAACCGGATGAGCCATGTGTCCACTAAGGAAACCTCCGAGCTCGTCCAGGAACCTCTCGCAAGACGAGAGGCCGCGGCTGGGGGAGACGTAGCACCCCACCACGACTACGTCGTTCCAGGAGACCGCCACGCGTCCCTCGCCGCTGTGAAGCAGCGTTGGTGCGGGTGTCCGCCCTAGTCCCCTGGCGATGATCGCCACGGAGCCGTCCCGATCCCCGAACCACCCGTCTTGGTCCAGGATACGGTACGGCTCTGCGGTAACAGCCAGCCCGCCCCCCAGCTCAACGAGCGTCTGCAGGAGCAGGTCCTGCGACTCCCGCGAGTGGTTCAGGTTGGCTTGGAGCACCATGGACGACGTGAAAGTAAGGCTGTGTCCATGGCCTCCTCCTGGCCCCCCTTCCTTTGGGCCGGCTGCGGGCCCGGTGCTCCGCCAGTCGGCGGGCACTTCGCGGTGGCGTTCGCGGAGACGGAATTCGCGGAAGCAGCTTTCGAATTGGCGTTCGTCGGCACCGAGGCCGACAACGCGCCTGCAGGCGCGTGGCAAACCACGCATTTCGCCTTTGGCGGGCAACACGACTTGCTGCCCAGATGGTGGTTGGTGGGCCGGCCGAGCCCGTCGCAAACCGAGCACTTGTGCGCAGGCGCACTGCACCCACCGCCACGGTGGCCCGCCGCGCGAGACCTGAAAGAGGTGTCGCTGCGGTCCACCGCGGTAGAGCACCCGTTCCCCGCGATTCCGAACGCAAGGCAACAGAAGCACTGGAAGCGCCGTTCCTACAAGGTTACGACACGGGCCGAAGTCCAGCCGACGCGGATCCGCCCGTAATCGGCAGCCATTCTGGCTGCTGCGAGGGGACACTTGTCCCATACAGAGCGCAGCCACGAAGCGGAAGACCGGATCACTCCGGTTCTTATTTCCGCCTCGATGCAATCACCGACCCTGCCAGGGTAGCGGCCACCTCGCGGGGAGTGGCAGCGTTGTCGAACCCTGTAACCCTTAGCTCCGCTTTTTTGGTGGGAACCGTAACTCGTACGCCGGATCCCTGCAAGACTTCGCTCATTCGCCCGGCGATAGCGGCGGCTCGCTGTGCGCCCTCGGGTTCAACGACCTCGAGCAGGAGACCGCCGGATGCGGCCTCACGGGGGCGCAAATTCTCGATCCCGATGTCGGCGAGATTTATCTGCCCACTTGCAGCGGAGATGGCCTCCGCACAAGAGAAACTCGAGCCCTTGTGTACCCAAACCGTTACGGCGGCCTCCGACTGCGGCCGCTTAAGGATGGGTCCCTGTTTGACGCCGCTGTTCTTCCTTTCGTGACCGGTCATCGCTCCGGTCTTCGCGGCGGTCGCGGAAAGCGAGCGAGCTGAGCTCGTCCCTGAGGCGCGGCGCACGGTCTTACCGCCGGTTCCCCTCGTCGCACTCGTTGGCACTCTCGCAGAAAGCTGCGGGGCAGCGGCCGACCGCCGCTACGCTCGCTTCCCGCGCCTACCGATAACGAGAGACCAGCTGGCCTCAGCGTCCTTCCCGGCTAAGACCGGGGCCGTGGCCGGCGCCGTGGCCGCCGCCGTCGCCGGATCGTCAGCGGAGCAGCCTCCACTCCGAACTCGGGCGCCCGCACGCTTCTAGCGGGCGCGGGTGGTCGAATACCCACCTCCGCTCCAGAGCCAACGCCGCGCGCAAGGAGGCGATCACAGCCTGCTGGGAGGCATCGTTCTCCCGCAAGTCGGCCATCACCGCCAACTGGGAGACATCCTTCTCCCGCAGACCGGCGATCTCCGCCATCAGCACGCGTGCCCTCTCCGCCATTGTCTCCTGGGTTCGGCCGGCTGTTACTTGGAGACTCATCTCCCAGCCGGCCTAGTCCACCACCCTGGCGCAGATACGGAAGGCGCGAAAGTATGGGTCGTGCAGGTTTTTACTCTTGTCTGCCATCGTCTCTATCATCGCGCAATTCTCGGATATAACTGCAGATATTTCCACAACAGACAGCGGACGGTGCACTCTGGCGAGCTCCTCCCGTGTGATGAGTGTCGCCTTCGCCCGGCTTATGCTCGTGGGTTTCGGTGCGAGTTTAATATCCTCCAAACCTTCGAATGGTTCGTATTCCCCTCACCACAGCCCTCCGGGGGCGCTTCGATATCTTCGCGGGGGACTCCCACGAATACGACGTTTCGCCGTCGCCCGTGACGCTGACGGCACCAGCGAAGGTGGAGCACTCCTCCTCAACCCCGAGGTACGCTGGTAGCGCGTTACGCAATGTGGTGCTAGGAGTCACGTGCCTCGTAGCACCTGCAGCAAGCTCCACTGGAGCAGCGTCGACAGTACTAGCTATAACCGTACCTTCCCTACTAGGTTAACTGTCTACATTCCCCGGGATGGTTGTCACTGCACGGATTGCGAGCCCCTGCTCCGCCGCTTGCATTGTGCCGTGTCCCTCGGCCCAGGTATCCCTCTCTGGGCAGGCGCGCGGCTCCGCGGCAGACTATGGGTTCCGTCCCACGCCTACCTGCGCAGTAGCGGCGTCCACACATTCGTTGATGCCAGGAAACAGGGGAAAAAAACTTCCAAACAAATTTAATTTTTATCGGCACCACGACAATCTCCGCGACGCGAGTACCCGGCCACGTGCATGCACGCACCACACGCACAGAATGGCACTAACATACGCGCCAGAAAACGCACTTTTTCGCTGAAGATACCTCCCAGTCGTTGGAGCGACGTCGTGCACACGTCCGTTTCTCTCGACATTCAGCGCGGCACTCAAGCTATCATGTCCTAGCCTTACCAAATCTAGCCGAACCAAACGTAGTATAACTCTACCTAACCCGCCGCGAACGCTATTGCTAGCTTCCCCAGTGCCATGTAGATCATATTAGAGGAGAGGAGGGTGCAGAAATCCGCAGAATCGCAGTGGAAACCAAAAAAATCATAGCAGTCCAAGTCTCACCCATGCTAACATAATCTTACAAAACGTAACCTAACACAGACTAACATGCCACGGCCACCATTTCTGGCCTCGGCGGAACAAAGCAGAGCATACCAGAGCACAGTAGAGAGGAGAAACCCGCCGAAGGGCAGTGTGTTGCACAAAGGTCAAAGGTACCCTATCCAAACCTTACAAATCGTATAACCGCCAAATGTACAAAATTCAAACAAACGTGCGGCCACCAATATTGGTGGCCTGCCCACAGCCAACCAGATCATATTAGAGGAGAGCAGGGCGCAGAAATCCGTAGAATCGATGTGTACAGCAGAAAAGCGAAAGATACCCATGCCAAACCAAAAATAACATAACATATCATGGCGTAGCCAAGCGCAACGTAACGAGCCGCGACCACTATTGCTGGCTCCCCATGTTCTAGCAGTTTAGTGTAGAGCACAGATGAGGGAAGGCATCCACCGGTAAACTGTGTATAGCACGAAAGCCAAAGCTACACTAACCAAACTTAGCCTAACCTATCCCAACCAAACGTAACATAACTGAACCTAACGTGCACCGAGCACCACTGCTCTCATCCCGAATGTCGAGCGGAGTATAGCAGCGAGATGTAGAGCGCAGGAATTCTCCGAAGTACAGTGTATAGCACAAAAGTCAAAGCTATTCCAATCAAACATAGCCAAGCCTAGCCTGACCGAATGCAGTATAACACAACCGAACATGCCGCCACCACTATTACTGGCATTCCCAAACACAAGTAGAGTGTTGTAGCGCACAGCGCAGCGCGGAAGGCCATAGAACCACAGTGTATAGCAGAAAAATCAGAGCTATCCAATCCTTACCCCTGCTAATGTAAACCGTCCAAACGGAACATGACTCAACCTAACGTGCGGAGACCAATATCTCTGGCCGCCCCAGAGCCAAGCAGAATATGCTAGAGCACAGTAGAGCGTAGAAAGTCACCGGACTGCGAGTTTTAGCATAAAAGTCGAAGCTGTCCTCTCCAAACCTTACCAAACTTAAAATAACCAGAGATCATCTATCTCAAACTAACTTGCCGAGAACACTGTTGCTGGCTTCACCAGAACCGAGCAAAAATTACTAGAGCAGAGTAGAGTGCAGAAACCCACCGCATTTCTGTGTGCAGCACAAGAGTGTAAGATACCCTAAACTAACGTGACGAAACCTAACCCAGCCGAACGTAGAATAACAGAAAATGAGATGCCGAGACAATTATAGCTGGACTCTGCATAGCCAAGCAGAGCACATTCGAGCAGTGTAGAGCGCAGGAATCTACCGAATGGTAGTGTATAGCACAAAAGGATCAGCTACCCTATCCTAACCTGGCCAAACGTATCATAACCTAACGTAGTCTAACTGAAACTAACGTGCCGAGGTCGCTCTTGCTGCCCTCCCCAGAGACAAGCAGGACATGCTAGTGGATTGTAGAACACAGTAATCCATAATAGCGCAGTGTATATCGGAATAGTCTAAGCTACCCGAGTATAACCCAAACCAACAGTACCTAACCACACATAGCCTAATTCGACATAACGTACCGCGACAATTATTGCTGGACTCCGCATGGCCAAGCGGCGTATAGTAGAGCACAGTAGAGCGTAGAAATCCACCGAATATCAGTGCATGCCACGAATGTCAATTCAATCCAAACCTATCCCAAACAAACGTAACGTAGAAAAACGTAGTCTAAATGAACCTATCGTGCCGAGACAACCATTACTGTCCTCCCCACCGACGAGCGGGTTATTCTACAGCAGTGTAGAGCGCAGAAATCAAATGAGCAACAGTGTATCGCATAAAAGTCAATGCTATCCTATCCTAACCTGACCAAACGTGACATAAGCAAACGTATTCTGACTCAACCCTACGTGCCGAGACCAACGTTGCTGCCCTCCCAGAGACAAGCAGAACATACTATAGCATAGTATGGCGCAGAATTCCGCTGAGATGCAGTGCATAGCACAAAAGTAAAAGCTATTGTACCCAAGCCTAGCGTAACCTGACATAACCAAACCTATCCTTACTTTACGGAGCCTATCTGAGCCTAACCTAACGAGGCCACAGTTACTTGCCTATCAAGGCCCAAGCGGAGAACACTAGAGCAGAGTAGAGCGCAGGAATCCGCCGAATGGCAGTGTGTAGCACAAAAGTCAAAGCATTCCTATCCCAACATGACGATACGCAACACAAGCTGACGTAACATAACTCAAACTGACGTGAAGCTACCGCTACAGCTGTCCGCAAGAGAGCTAAGCAAGTTATAGCGGAGCCATCTAGGATTCTGGATTCGTCCGAATAGCAGTATACAGCACAAAAGTTAAAGCTATCCTATCCTAACCTAACCAAACGTAACATAAGCGGACGTTACGGAACCCAACTTGACGTGGGACGACCACAGTTCCTGGCCTCCACAGAGACAGCAAGATGCTAGTACAGCAATTTAGAGTGCATACATCGACCAAATAGCAGTTTATAGCATAAGGGTCAAAGCCATCTTATCCTATCTTGACCAAACCTATCCTAACCGAACGAAACCTAACTCAGCCAAACCTGTCACGACTGCCATTGTTGGCCTCCCTTGAGTGAAGGAGATGCTAGCAGAGCATTGCATTGCACCGATATCGACCGAGGAGCAGTGAATCGCACAAAAGGCAAAGATATCCTTACCAAACATATCCCAACCTAGCCTAGCCAAGCGCAACCTATGTCAACCTAGCGTGCCGGGACCACATTCGCTGGCATCCCCAGAGCCAATAAGAACATACAAGATCACAGTAGAGGGCAGTAATACACCGCATTTCCGTGTATGGCACAAAAGTCGAAGATATCTTTGTACAGCCTGTCCTAACCTAGCCAAGCCTAGCGTGATATAGCTAAACATAGCGTACCGAGAATAACATTGCTGGCCAACCGAGAGATATGCAGGGCGCATTACAACAATGCACAGCGTCGAAGTCCGCCAAATAGCGGTGCATAGCATATAAGTCAAAGCTTGACTATCCTAACACAAACAGACCGAACTTAACCAAACGCAACTTTACTCTACATAAGGCGAAGCGGTGACATGTTCCGGGCTTCCCAGCGCAAAGCAGAGCATATAAGATCACAGCAGAGCACTGCTATCCACCGAACAGCATTGTATAACACAAAAGTCAAATCTGCCCTGGCATAACCTAGCCAAACATGGCATAACCAAATGCAACCTAACGCCACCTAAACCACCTACACCGCAATTGCTGTCCTCTACAGAGCTAAGTAGAATATACTAGAGCACAGCAGATCACAGAAGTCCGCGTGGTTGAATTGCAAAGCTTAAATGACAAAGATATCCTGATATGGCCTAACCTAACCTAACCCGCTGGAACGTAGACTAACTCGGAATAAGGTGCCGATACCACTATTGCTTCTTTCCCCGAGCCAAACTGAACATATTACAGGAGACTAGAGAGTAGAAGTCCATAGGATAGCAGTGTATACTCTAAGTGTCAAAGCTACCCTCTCCTAACCTTACCGATTTTAGCATACCCAAATGTCACCTAACCCAACCTAACGTGCCTAGACCAGTATTGCTGGCCTCCCCATAGTCAAGCAGAACATATTTTGGGAGAATGGGGCGCAGATGTCAATAGTATGGCAGTGTGTAGGGGAAAGGTCAAAGCTATCCAAATGTAACCCGTGCTAACGTAACATAACCTAACGTAACATAACAAAACCAAACGTGCTGCGGACACTACTGCTGGCCTCCCCAGATCCAAGCAGCGCATATTAGAGCACGGTATAGCGCAGAAGTGCACCGAACAGCAGTATATAGGACAAACGTCGAAGATATCCTCCACTAGCCTAGCCCAACGTAACCCAACCGAACGTAGCCTAACTCAAATTGAAGTGCCAAGACCACTATTACTCGCCCCGCAGAGCCGATCAGGGTATAGCAGAGCACAGTAGGTCGCAGAAATCCATCGTGTAGCAGTGTACACCACAGAATGCGGAGTTTACCTATCCTAAGCTGACAAAACGTAACATAACCAAAGGCATGCTAATCGAACCCAATGTGCCTGGACCACTAGTGCTGGACTCTCCACTGCGCAGCGAAACATATAGCTGGAGAGTAGAGCGCAGATGTCCATAGAAAGGCGGCGTATAGCACAAGAGTCAGAGATACCCCGTCCTCACCTATCCACACCTGACATAGCCAGACGAAACGTATCTGAAACTAACTGGCCGCAACCGCTATTGATGGCCTGCCCAGAGTCTGGTTGAGTATAGGATAGAAGAGTAGAGCATAGAAATTCACCGAATAGCAGCGTAAATCACGAGAGTCCAAGCTATCCAAACCAAATCCCAACTAACATAATCTACCCGAACGTAGCATAACTCTATCTAACGTGCCGACACCACTGTTGCAGGCCTCGCCGGAGCCAAGCATATTATATTAGAGCACAGTATATCGCTGAGGTCCACCGAAAAGCTGTATATAACACAAAAGTCGAAGCAATCCTCTCCAAGCCTAACCAAACATAACATAACTAAGCGCAACGTAATCGAACCTAACGTGCCCAGCCCTCTATTCCAGGCAACCACAGTGCCAACCAGAACATGCCAGAGCAGAGCGGAACGCAGAAATCCACCGTACAGCGGAGTATACCACGAAAGTCAACGCTATGCGAACATAACCCAAACTGACGTAACCTAACCAAAGATCGCATAACTCAGCCTAACGTACCGAGACCACTGGTGCTGGCCTCCTCAGGGTCAAGCAGAGCATACTAGAGGATAGCAGTGCGCAGGAATCCATGGAAGCGTAGTGTACCGCAGAAAAGTCGAAACCCTCCAATCCTGACCAAAGCCAACATAACATAGTCGAAAGTGCCGTATCTCAACCTAATGTGCCGATACCACTATTGCTGACCACGTCAGAGTAGAGCAGAGTATAGTACAGCAACGTAGAGCTTGGAAATCCACCGAATAGCAGTGTAGGGCACAAAAGTTGAAGACAACCTATCACAACACAACGTAACCTAACCTAATTTGACTGAACCTAACATGCGGCGAACGTCAGTGCTGGCCTCCAGAGAGTCGAGCAGAGTATAGTAGAGCAATGTAGAGCGCACAAATCCACCCAATGGCAGAGTATATCACAATAGTCAAAGCTACCCCATCCTAACCTGGCCAAACGTAACGAAACCAAACGCAACTTGACTCAGACTAACGCGTCGAGACCAATATCGCTGGCATCCACATAGCCAAGCGGAACAAACTAGAGCTCAACCGAGCCCAGAAATCCGCCGAATAGCAGTGTATACCACAAAACTCAAAGCCATCCTGACCAAGCGCAAGCAAACTGAACATAACCAAACGTAACATATCCCAACCTAACGCGCCGTGGCCACTATTTCTGGTTACCCGGGGCAAATCAGAACCTATAAGAGCACAGTAGGGCGCAGAAGTGCAACGAACATCAGCGTATGGCACAGAAATCAAAGCCATCCGAAACAAACCGAACATAACGAACACAAACGAGCGTAACCTAACTCAACCCAACGTGCCACGTCCGCCATTGCTGTCCTCCCCGGAGTCGACTAGAGTCTAGTTGTGTAGCGTAGAGCACAGAAATCCTCCGAAAAGCAGTGTATAGCACAAAGGTCGGATCCGCGCGAACCAAATTTAACCTGACCTAACATAACCAAGCGTAACATAACTCAACCTGACTTGACGGGACCGCAGTTGCTGGCCTCGACACAGCCAAGCGGAATATATTAGGGTACAGTAGAACGCAGAAATCCACTGTATAACAGTGTAGAGCACAAAATTCAAAGCAATTCTGTCCCAACCATAACAATCGTAACTTAACCGAACGCAACACAGCTCTGCCCAACGTGTCGAGACCACTACTGCTGTCCACCCCCATAGCCAAGCAGAGAATATTAGATCGCAGCAGGCCGCGCAAATTCAACGAATATCAATTTACGGCACAAATGTCAAAGATACCGCAACCAAACCAGACCTAAGCGAACCTAATCAAACGTAGAATAACTGATTGTAACGTGCCGAGACCTCTACTGCTGGCATCCCCAGAGCCAAGCTGAACTTATTAGAGTACAGTAGAGCGCAGAAATCCGCTGTATAACAGTGTAGAGCATAAAGGTCGAAGCTACTCTATCCCGACCATAACGAACGTAAGTTAACCGAACGCAACACAACTCTGCCGAACGTGTCGAGACCACTATTACTGACTTCCCCAGAGACAAGCAGAATATGCAAGAGCACAGTAGATCACACAGGTCCATAGAATATCATTGTTGAGCACATAAGTAAAAGCCATCCTGACCTAACCCAACGAAACCTAACATAGTAAAACGTATTCTAACTCAGCCTACCGTGCCGCGACCAGCATTGCTGGCCTCCACAGAGCCAAGCAGCGCATAATAAAGAGGAGTAGAGCGCAGAAATCCATAGAATCGCAGTGTACAGCATAAAAGTCGAAGCTGACCAACCCAACTAATGCTAACATAACATAACGAAACGTATTCTATCTCAACCTAACCTGCCGAGACCACCATTACTACTGTCCGAAGAGCCATGCAGAACGTACCTTGAGCACAGTGGACCGAAGAAACCACCGAAATGCAGTGTATAGCAAATAAGTCAATGCTAACCTATCCTAAACTGTCCAAACGTAATATAGCCAAACGCAACTTAACTCAACCTGACGTGACTACACAGCCATTGCTGCCCTCGCCACAGCAAAGCAGGACATACGAGAGCACAGTAGAGCGCAGAAATCATCCGACTAGCAGCGCACAGCACAAAAGTTGAAGCTACCATAACCAAACATAGCCTAACCCGACCTAACCGAGCGTAACGTGACACATCGTAACGTGCCGAGAACACTATTGCTGGCCTCCACAGAGTCAGGCTGAACGTATTAGAGCGCAGTAGAGTGCAGGAATACGCCGAATGGCAGTATACAAAACAAATGACAAAGCTATCCTTTCCTATCCTAACAAATCGCAACATAACCAAACGTAACATAGCCCAAACTAACGTGCAGCGACCACTATTGCTGACGTCCCGAGAGGCAAGCGGAATAAGGCAGAGCACAATAGGACGCAGAAATCCATCGAATAACAGTGTATAGCACAAAACTCAAAGCTATAACCCACAAACATGACCAATCGTAACATACGCAAACGTAACGTTGCACAACCTATACAGCAGCCACTGCTATTGCTAGACTTCACAAAGTCGAGCAGAGCATAGTAGAGCGCTGAAATCCTCCGAATTACAGTTTATACCACGAAAGTCGGAGCTATGCGTACCTAACACAGACTAATATAATCTACCCGAACGTAGCCAAAATCAACCTAACGCGCCGGACCCACTATTGCTCGCCTCTCCAAAATAAAGCAGAGTATAGTAGATCAGAGTCGAGCGCGGAAGTACACCGCATTACGGTCTTTGCCACGAAAGTCGATGTTATTCAAACCTAACCCAGACACATAAACCAGCCAAACGTAACATAACAAAACCTAACGATCCGTGGCCATAACTTCTGTCCTCGCCAGAGCAAAGCAAAGTATACTAGATCACAGTAGAGAAGAGAAGTCCACCGAATAGCAGCTTATGGCACAATAGTGAAAGCTATCCTAGCCTAACACAGCCGAACATAACATAACCAAACGTAATCTAACTCAACCTAACGCGCCGAGAACATAATTGCTGGCCACCTCAGGGCCAAGCAGAATATACTAGAGCACAGTAGATCGCAGAAATCCACCGCATAGCATTGTACAGCGCAAAAGTCAAAGATACCCTGACGAAACCTGACATAACATGACGTAAAACGAACTATCGTGCTGCCATCACCATTGCTGGCGTTCTCAGAGGCAAGCAGGATACGATAGAGCACAGTAGATTGCAGAAGTCCATAGGAAAGCTGTGTTGAGCACAAAAGTGAAAGACATCCTAACCTAACCTGACCTAACATAAAATAACCGATCGTAGCATAACTCAACATAACCTGTCAGAACACCTATTGCTGGCCTTCCCAGAGCCAGGCGGAAAACATTAGGGCGCTGTAGAGCGCAGAAATCCACCAAATAGCAGTGTTTTGCACATAAGTCATAGCCATCGTGACCAGACCTAACCTAACATAACCTAACCAAAAGTAGCATAGCTAAACCTATCGAGCCGGCACCGCCAATGCTGGCCGCCAAGAGAAAAGTAGAATACATTACAGGACTGCAGAGCGCAGAAATTCACCGGATATCAGTGTATAGCGCGAAACTAGCATACCCTGGCGGAACATAGCCTGACGTAACCTAACCAAACGTAACATAACGAATAGTAACGTTCCCAGACCACTGCTGCTGGCGCACATAGAGACAAGAAGAACATGATACAGCACAGTAGAGTGCAGAAGCCCATATTATTGCAGTGCTGAGCCCAGAAGTCTAGGGTGTCCGAACTTAGCTCAACCTAACATGACCTAACCAAATGCAGTCCGGCCAAACCTAACGTGCCGCGACCAGTGTTGCTGGCTACAACGGGGTCAAGCAGAGTATATTAGAGGAGAGTAGAGGGCAGAAATCCATAGAATAGCAGTGTATAGAAGAAAAGACGAAGCGATAATATCCTAACCGAAGCTAACGTAACCAAACCAAACGTAGCTTATCTCAACCTAGCGTGCCGAGACCACTATTACTTGCCTCCCCAGAGCCAAACGGAACATATTAGAGTACAGCTGGCAGCAGAAACCCACCGCAATGCAGAGCACAGCTCAAAACTTAAATATATCCTAACCTAACTCAATCAAACCTTGCCCAACCGAACGTAACATAACCCAGACCAACGCGCCGCGGTCATTATTTCTGGCCTCCCCAGAGCAGAACAGAGCACGTAAGATCACAGTAGAGCGCAGAAATCCACCGAATTGGAGTGCGTAGTACAAAAGACAAATCTACCCTAGCCTAACATAAGCAAACATGACATACCCAAACGCAACATAACTAAACCTAACGGGCATAGACCGCTGTTGCTGACATGCCCAGGGACAAGCAGAAATTAATAGAGCACAGAAGAGCGAAGAATTCCGCCGCAATGCATTGGATAGCTGCAAAGTCAAAGATAAAATAACCAAATCTGACAAAACACAACCTAACCAAACGTAGACTAACGCGACACAACGTGCCGAGGCTACCATTGCCGGCATCCCCAGAGCAAAGCAGAACACATTGGAGCACAGTAGAGCGCAGAAATATTCCGCAAAGCTGCGTAGAGCACAAAAGTCGGAACAATCCTCTGCTAACGTAAGCAAAAGTAAACAAACTCAGCCTGACGTGCAACGACCACTGTTTCTGGACTCACCTGAGCCAGATGGAGTGAGACACAGCACTGTGGAGCGTAGAAGACCATAGAACAGCTGTGTGCATCGCAAAAGTAAAGGCTATCCTAACCAACCAGAATGCGGTCTGTCTCAACTTAGCGTGACGCGACCACAATTGCTGGCCTCCCGAAAGCCAAATAGGACATATTACAGGAGAGAAGAGCGGAGAAATCCATAGAATCGCTGTGTACAGCAGAAGAGTCAAAGGTATCCATCCTAACACAAGCCTAAGTTACCAAACCAAACGTAGCCGAGCTCAACACGACATGCCGCGACCTCTGCTGCTAGCCTCCCCACGACCAAGCAGATTTCAGTGGAGCACAGCAGAGCACAGAAATCCACCAAGTAGCTGCGCATAGCACAAAGGTCACAGACATACTAACCTAACCTGACCAAACGTAGAATGACTAAACCTAACGAGCCGAGACCAATTCTCTTACCTCCCCAGAGCCAAGCAAAGTTTATTAGAACGCCGTAGGGCGCAGAAATACACTGAGCATAGGGTCATAACGCCAAAGTCAAAGCCACCCTAACCAAACGTAGCCCAAACTATCCTAACCAAATGTAACCTGACACAACCTTTCGTGCCTACACCACTATTACTGACCTCCCCAGAGCCAAGCAGAGCATACTAGAGCACAGAAGAGCGTTTCAATCCGCCGCACTGACGTGCAAGGCACAAAAGTTAAGGATATCCTAACCTAACATGTCCTAACCTAACCTAACCAAACGTAACCAGTCCCAGCCTTGCCTGCTTGGCCCACTACTGCTGGTCTCCCCATAGCCAAGCAGGACATATTAGAGGAGAGAAGACCGCAGAGGGCCATATGGCGGCAGCGTATAGCACGAAAGTCAAGGATATCACAACCCAACCGAAACAGACCTAACCTAACCAAACGTAACCTAACACAAAACAACGAGCAGCGGCCACTATTTCTGCAATTCCGAGAGCAAAGCATGGAATATTAGATCACAGTAGAGCGCAGAAGTCCACCGAATAGCAGTGTACAGCACAAAAGTCGTAGCTGCCATGTCATATCCTATTCAAACGTAACACAAACAAACGTAACCTGTCTCAACCTAACGAGCCTAGACCACTATTACTGACCTCCATATTTCAAAGCAGAACATACTAGGGCACAGGAGGGCGCAGAAATCTGCCGTACATCAGTCTATACCACGAAAGTCAAAGCAATCCATACCTAACACAAACTAACATACCCTAACCAAACGTAGCCTAACTCAACCTAACATGCTAAGAAAGCTATTACTGGAATCGCCGGAGGCGAGCAGGGTAAAGTAGAGCAGTGTAGAGCGTAGACATCTCCCGAACAGCGGTTACACCAAAAAAGTCAAAGCTATATTATCCAAACATGGCCAATCGTAACATTGCGAGTCGTAGCGTAACACAAACGATCGTTACATGACCACTATTTCTGGCCTCCAAAAAGTGGAGCAGAGTATAGTAGAGCACAGTAGGACGCAGAAAACCACCAGATAGTAATGTATAGCAGAAGAGTAAAAGAAACCCTAACCGAACGCAAACAAGCCTAACATAACCAAACGAAGCATAAGTCAATCTAACCTGCCGAGACCACTGTTGTTGTCTTTCCCAGAGCCAAGGTGAACATATCAGAACACGGTAGAGTGGAGTAATTCGCCGAGTGGTAGTGTATAGCACAAAAGTCAAAGCGTCCCTCACCATACCTAACCAATCGTAACATATCCAAACGTAGCCTAACGCAGTCTCACGTGCAGCGACCACTACTGCTGGCCGCCACAATGTCGAGCAGAGTATAGTAGGGCAGAGTGGAGCTCAGGAATCCACCGAACAACAGTGTACAGAACGAAAGTCGAAGCTGTCCTAACCAAACTTAGCCTAACGTTCTTTTCCAAGAACGTGGAAGCTACACACACCTAACCCAAA
The DNA here is from genome assembly GCF_001483705.2 of Eufriesea mexicana. Taxonomy (NCBI): domain Eukaryota; kingdom Metazoa; phylum Arthropoda; class Insecta; order Hymenoptera; family Apidae; genus Eufriesea; species Eufriesea mexicana. The sequence goes on from NW_016910353.1 coordinate 359,034, forward strand.
CGAACGTAACACAACAAAACGTAACCTGCCCAAACCTAACGTGCCGAGAACACTATTGCTGGCCTCCTCAGCGGCAAGCATAACACACTAGTGCACAGTCGAGCGTAGAAATCCAACGAAATGCAGTGTATAGCACAACAGTCAAGGCTATCATCTCTTACCCTAACCAAACGTAACACATGGAAACGTAGCCTATATCAACGTAGTGTGCCGAGAGCACTATTACTTGCCACTCCATGGTCTAGCAGAGTATAGTAGAGCAATGAAGAGGGCAGGAATCCTCCGAATAGACGCGCATAGCATAAAAGTCAGTGCTCTCCTCTCCTACCTCACGAAACGTAACATAAGCAAGCGTAGCATTGCTGAACCTAACGTGCGGAGACCACTACTGCTGACCCCCGCCGTGCCAAGCAGAATTCACTGGAGCAGTAGAGCGTAAAAATTTACCGCATGGCGGGAATATCACAAAGTTCGGAGATACCCCGACCAAACCTAACCTAAACTAACATAAACAAGCATAACAAAACTAAATCATACGTGCCCCGACCACTACTGCTGGCATCCCCAGAGACAAGCGAAATATGATACAGCAGAGTAGAACGCAGAAGCCCAGAGGATATCTGTGTCGAGCACAAAAGTCGAAGGTATCCTAACATAACCCAAATAAACCTAGCCTAGCCAAACGGAATCTAACTCAACATAACGTGCCATGGCAGGTATTGCTGGCCTCCACACTGCCAAGCGGAACATATTAGATGAGGGTGGGGCGCAGAAATCCATAGGATCGCAGTGTATAACAGAGAAGGCGAAACTGTCCAAATCAAACCTAAGATAACGGAACAGAGCCAAACGTATCCTAACTCAACCTAGTGTGCTGAGACTACAAGGATACCCAAACCTAACCCAGGCAAACGTAACCTAACCTGACATAGCAAAGCTCAACATAACGTGCAGCGACCACTATTGCTGGCCTACCCAATGCCAAGCAGATTAGAGTAGAGCACAGTAGAGGGCAGGAATCCACCGAACAACAGTGTACAGAACGAAAGTCGAAGCTGTCCTAACCAAACTTAGCCTAACGTGACATATCCATACGTAACACAACACAAACTGACGTGTCACGGCCACTATTGCTGGTCTCCCTAGATAAAAGCAGGCGCTAGCTGAGCAATGCAGAGAGCAGATGTCGACCGAACAGCAGTGTATAGCACAAGAGTCAAAACTATCCTAATCAAACCAAGCCTAGCCTAGCCAAGCCAAGCGTAACATAACTCAACCTAGCATGTCGAGACGACCATTTCAGGCCACCCCAGATCCTAGCAGAACACATTAGGTCACAGTAGAGCGCAGAAATCCACCGTAAAGCAGTGCATAGCGCAAAAGTCAAAGATATCCTATCCTAACATGTCCTAACCTAACCTAACCGAACGTAGCCTAACTAAACATAACGTGCCGAGAATAATATTGCTGGCCAGCCCAGAGGCAACCAGACGATATTAGAGCAATGTACACTGCAGAAATCCACCGTCTATCGCTGTACAGCATAATAGTCAAAGCAATCATATCCTAACCTAACCATACGTATCGTAACTGAACGTAACGTAAATCATCCTAACGTGCCGGGACCGCAGTTGCTGGCCTCCACATAGCCAAGCAGAACATATTGGAGCGCTGTACAGAGCAGTGATCCGCCGTATAGCAGCGTATATTAGAAAGTTCATGACCGTCCTAACCAAACGTAGCATACCCTAACAAAGCCAAGCGTAACCTAACGCGACCTAGCGCGCCACGATGAAAATTGTTGGCCTCCTGAGAGTAGAGCGGAGTGCAGCGCAGCAATGCAGAGCACAGATATCACTGAACAGAAGTGTATGTCATAAAAGTCAAAGCTACCCTCTCCTAACTGAACCAAACGTAACATAACCATACGCAACCTAATTAAGGCTAAGGTGCCGCTGCCACTAGTTCTTGCCTCCCCGTAGCCAAGCAGAGAATGTCAGATCACAGTACAGGGCAGAAATGGACCGTATATCAGCGTACAGCACAAAAGTCATAGAAACCCTGTCCAAACCATACCCAACTAGCCTTACCGAGCGTAGAATTGCGAAACCTAACAAGCCGAGACCTCTATTGATGCACTCCTCAGAGCCAAGCAGAACATATTAGTGCACAGTAGAACGCAGAAATCCACTGAACAGCAGTGTGCAGCGCAAAAGCCAAAGCCATCCTAACCAAACTTAACCAAACCTAACCTTACCAAGCGTAACAGAACTCAACCGAATCTGCGACGACCGCTATATCTAGCCTCCCCAGAGTCGAGTAGAGAATAGTAGTGTAGCGAGGAGCGCAGAAATCCTCTGAATAGCAGAGCATAGCACAAAAGTAAAAGTGACCCTATGCTATTCTTACCAAACCTAACACTCCCAAACTTAACGTAACACACCCTAACTTGACACGGCCACAATTTCTGTCCACCACAGAGCAAAGCAGGGCATATCAGAGCATTGGAGTGCGGTGATATCCACCGAACAGAAGTGCATAGTACAAAAGCCATAGCCACCCTAGACTAACCTAACGATTCGGAACATTACCATACGTAACCGAACAAATCCTAGCGTACCGCAACCGCCATTGCTGGCCTCGCCAGAGCCAAGCAGAAGATATAAGTTGAGAGTAGAGCGCAGAATTCCATAGAATCACGGTGTACAGCAGAAAGGTCGAGGACACCCAAACCTAACCCAGACAAGCGTAACCTGTCCTGACACAGCCATACTCAATACAACGTACCGCTGCCACTATTGCTGGCCTCGCCAGTGCCAAGTAGACTAGAGTAGAGCATGGTAGAGGACAGGTAGCCGCCGAAATGCTGTGTCTACCTCGAAAGTCAAAGATATCCTAACCAAAGCGAATCTAACCACACCTGACCGAACGTAACATAACACAACCTTACGTGCCAGGACCACTATTGCTGGCATCCCGAGAGTCGAGCGGTATGTAGTATAGCAATGCAGAGCAAAAGTGAAAGCTTCGGTACTCCAACCATGCCAAACGTAACTTAACCTAACGCAACATATCTCTGCCTGACTTGTTGCGAACACTACTGCTGGCCTCCCCACAGCCAAGCAGAATATGCCAGAACTGAGTAGAGCGCAGAAATTCAACGAATAGCGGTGTAATGGACAAAAGTCAAAGATGACGTAACCAAACCTATCCTTACCTAACCTAACCGTACGCAATGTAGCTGAACCTACAGTACCACGACAGCCACTGCTGGCATGCTCAGAGTCGAGTAGAATAGAGTGAAGTCGCGAAGAGCAGAGAAATCCTCAGAATAGCAGTGTGTAGCGCAAAAGTCAAAGGCATCCTAACAAAACTTAACCAAACCAAATCTTACCAAGCGTAACAAAGCTCAACCGAATCTGCGACGACCGCTATATCTGGCCTCGCCAGAGTCAAGCAGGTGCTATTAGAGGAATGCAGGGCGCAGATATCTTGCGAACAGCAGGCTATAGCACAAAGGCCACAGCCGTCCTAACCAGACATAACCAAACCTAACCCAACCAAGCGTAACATAACTCAACCGAGCTTGCGACGACCGCTATTGCTGGCCTCCCCAGAGACAAGCAGATGCTAGTAGAGCTACATAGAGCGCATATATAAACCCAGTAGCGGTGTATAGCACAAAAGCCGAAACTACACTAACCAAACCTCTCCGAACCTAGACATGCAATGCGTAGCCTAACACAATCTTACGTGCCGAGGCCACTGTTGCTGGCCTCTCCAGAGCCAAGCAGAGCAATCTAGAGCACAGTAGAGCGCAGATGTCCTCCGAAAAACAGTCCATACCACGTAAGTGAAGGCAATCCAAACCGAACCCAGACTGACATACCCGTACCAAACGTAGCGTATCTCAAATTTACGACTAGAGACAACTGTTAATGGCCTTCCCATAGTCGGACAGAGTATGGAAGATCAATATAAGACGTAGAAATCCACCTAATTGCGGTGTATAGCACAGAAGCCAAAACTACCCTCCCCTAACATAACCAACCGTGACATTACCAAACGTAGCCCAACACAGTCTATCGTGGCACAATCACTATTGCTGGCCCCCGCAGAGTCGAGCAGGGTATAGTAGAGCACGGTAGAGCGCAGAAAGCCACCAAATGGCAATGTGCAGCACAAAAGTGAAGGACACCCTAACCCGACCAGACCTAACCTAACCTGACCAAACTTAGAATAACTAAACCTAACGAGCCGAGACCACTACTTCTGGCCACCCCAGTGCCAAGCAGAGCGTCGCAGAGCACAGTGGAGCGCAGAATTTCAACGAATAGCTGTGTATAGCACAAAAGTGAAAGCCATCCTCACCAAACCTAGCATAACCTGTCCTAACGAAACGTTACCTAACACAATCTATCCCGCCACGACCGCCATTGTTGGCCTCCGGAAAGTCGAATATAGTATAGTAGAGCAACGAACAGCGCAGAGGTCCACCGAATAGCAGTGTATAGCACAAAAGTCAAAGGCCTCCCGTCCTAACCTAACCAAACCGAACCTAACCAAACGTAAACTAACAGAACCTAACGTGCCGCGACCACTATTGCTCGCACCAGGATAGTCGAGCAGATTATAGTAGAGCAATGTAGAGCGCAGGAATCCACCGAAGATCGGTGTATAGAACTAAAGTAAAAGTTAACCTAT